>NW_027353944.1:0-1145 GCF_012295235.1 Primulina huaijiensis
TATACCAAGGTTATTGGGCCTAGCTTTCTACCCAATTATTTATATATAAAAAAAATGTTTCTAAACCACAAAAACACTTCATATCACACAAGAAACCTAGGGTTTCTCCCTAGCAACACACAGCCACGCACACACCCATGTTTTTGAAGAAATTCAAATCGGTTTTTGAAGAATAAAAATGCATCAAGGATACCTCGTCTCTCCGTCAACGTTCTTCGCATCTAGAATTGATTTTCGTGCGTGTTTAGGCACGCTTTAATCTTTTTTTCTCATCATTCATAACATATTATGTGTGAATATAATTGTTGTATGATCCCTTATTTCATTTCGTTTTTATGCATTATACATGGAAAACATTATCTTACTTGCATGATTCTTGATGGCCCTTCTTAAAGGGAAGGGGCTGCCAGGTTAGGGATGTTAGGGGCTCGATTTACAGAGGGTTTAAGGACACTTAGATGCATGGTTAAGGGCTGGAAAGGAAGGGCAAGGGCTGCACGTTTTTTTGGGTCTGAGGAAGCTAGGGCACAGTTTTGGAAGGATAAAAGGGAAAGGCCGTGCGGGGTACTTTCCAGGCGAGGGGCTGGGCTCATGAGGGTCCTAGAATCGATCAGAGTGGTCCACGCACGGATGGAGAGGTTGGATAGTATAGGCCCACGGCTAGGGCACAACCTAGCCGTGGCCGCGCGCAAGAGTTGAAGAACCATGCACATCCTAGTGCATGGCCTGTAGGGCTTGGTAAAGAGGGATCCCTAGGGTTTGGTCTAGGTCCTATGATGGCTGGTTACGTTGGTTAAGGACTAGGGTCTAAGGAGCACATGGTTTGTTGGGCTAGGGTTTTGGATGGAAGGGTGCAAAAAATTCAGCAGCTTACTAGGTAGTTTTCGAGGGTTATAAATGGCTTGAATTGGGTTGAAAATGGGCAGGTTAAGTATTAGTAAGCTATACTGAAAGTTTGGTTAAGATTCGGGTTGATTCGGGTTAAAATCGGGACTTCGGGTCAAGTTTTAAAACGAATTATAAATTTAGTTAAGGGACCTAAGTTTACGTATAAGAAATGTTTATGGGTCTGTTTTAAGGTGTTATGGTAAATTTGGATAGATTCGGGTCGAAGTTTTAAGGTCCAGGGGTAAAATGAGAAAGTT
>NW_027353945.1:0-23172 GCF_012295235.1 Primulina huaijiensis
CCTAAAAATTAATAGACGTCATGGCAGTGCTCTAAATGCTGTTTTGATGATAATATGATTATTTTTAAATGTTTATGAAATGTTCATGATTAAATTATGATTTTTAAATGTCTATGGGATTTTCATTATTTAAGGAAGACATTTAAAAGACATGTTGCATGCTTGGTTTCAAAAACAAATTATATGTGATGCATGATTTTTATAAAGTGCTGGAAAGGTAAAACGTTGAAGGAAGTGAAGTAATTGTGACTATAATGATGTTATGTGGATATATTGTGAGGATTATGGTCCCAGTGAGAGCCCGACGATCGTATTTCCCGTGACACCATTGAGGATTTGCGGTCATGAGGTTTGAGGTAAGAATGGGAATATCGTGAGGGGAGAAGGCCCTAGAGGGAGCCCATTTATGGGAAAAGGACCCAGAAGGAGCCTCGACGATCGTATTTCTATTCGAAAGCGGATAGGCCAAGGCTCAGTTGACCGGTGAGAGTGTCGCTGATGTTCCCGACGACAGTACTATGGTCACATGTAGATGGATCCATCGACTTTTTGAAGTTTGAGGAAAGTCACAATTAACGATCTGAATTTAACAAAGGAAAGGAAAAGGAAAATGTTTATGATCATGTTAAAGGTTTTTATGTCATGTTGAGGAAAAAGGAAAGGTTAAAAATTATGTTTGCATGTCAGGAAAATGTTATTTTTACGTAAAAGTATTTTCACTGTTGCATGCGATTTTATACGTATTATTTGTTATAAAGATTATGGCGTGTTGAGTCTTTAGACTCACTAGGTGTGATGGATGCAGGTGAGGTTGAGGGAGGGCTTGACGGATAATTTGACGTGACTGTTGGTGTACACAACCCGAGGACCAGCGCTTCTACTTTTCCGCATTTACGATTTATGATATATGTTAAGGATTTTAAGACTATTTATTTATGATTTTGAGAGGTTTAGTATGGACTATACTTTTAAAACTTATTGCTTTTTAGGTTTGGTAAAACAGTTGACGATTTATTTTATGACTATTGCACTTGATTTTTCTAAAATGCTAGATGGTTGGTGTTTATTTTAAAGGGTAAAATATTTTATAAAAATATTTTAATGTGGTAAATTTACATGGCTGAAAATGAAGTGTTTTAAAAAGTTAAAAAAAAAATTTCTAGTACTTTTGAAGTAATAAAAAGGACAGACGTTTCAGTTGGTATCAGAGCAAAGGTCATGTAAAGGGTTCTGCCACCATTAGCGCCGGAAAGATCAGTCGTCAAGCCTCAAAGTTGTAAGTTTACATGCTTTATATGATTTATATGATGCTACCTACATGTTTACATGGTTTATACGTTTAAGCTACATGTGCATACACGTTTTGAAGTTGATTGACGTTTATGTTTAAGGTTGCATGGCAAATGATTTTTGTTAGGTTGCATGACTTTGTTATGCTAAACGATTATATGCTTCATGATTTTTATACGTGAATGATATGAAATAAGAAATTATTTGATTTTAACGCATGTTGGTTTTGTGGTGGAATTGTTCTATGTTGATTGTTTTGAGTTTTAGTATTGACGTTTTACTTTTTGAGCTATAAGTTAATCATGAATATTATGAATACCTTTGTGAACAAGTAGATTTTTTTAAGAAAAAATTTATGAATCGTGGTTACTAGTTGGATTAATTTTTGGAAACTAGACGTAAGGAATAATGATTCGAAGACTGCAATGATATTTGGGAGTACAGAAATGTATAAATTGGGATCTTAAGTTTGATAAAAGGTAAGAATGGTTATATGAATTAATTTTGGATAAATTAGTTTAAATTATTGAAATTATGTCATGGGAAAACTGTAGAAGAAAATTAAGAATACCGAGAACTTATGGGTTAACTGTAGGATTTTTGAAATTAAGGACCATTTATGATAATTTTTGAGGAAATTAAGAATTGATTTTGCAATTGTTAAGGAATTTGGGGACTAGTTTAGCAATAAGTGAGAATTGAACGGGTTAAATGATAAGAATTTTCGATGATTTAGACTTTTAAGAATATTTGAAACCTTGAGATATCTTGTTTATAATGTTATAAAGAATGTTAATCAAAGGTTTTTAAGGATGAAACAATATTAGGCTTGAAAAATCTAAGCGTTAGCGGATGCGTTTGAGTAAATTGGGATCAAGGAGACGTAAGGACATTCTAGAACTTAAGTTTATCAGAGTAGTGCAGCGGAAGCGTGGATATTTTGGTATACTAGAACTGAACCTAAACTATGGGTTATTAAGGTTAATCGAATTTCGAGGACGAAATTCAATTTAAGGGGGGAGATTGTAACGCCCAGAAAATTTGAAAAGTCCACGCGAACCACATGCATGCAATTATTAAATTCTCTTGTATTTTAATTAATTTTTATTACATTAATCAATTATGTTGTGCATATTTGCATGTTTAAAATATATTTTAATACATTGTTGCATTAAAATATATTTTTAAAGGTTATTCAAGTTGCGATCGAGGAACGGAGACCGAGGGCTGACAAAAATAGAAAATGTTTTTATTAAATAATTTTTTTTGATTATTTAAATTAAGGGTGATGCTTTTTCTTATTTTTGAAAAATATGGGGTTTTAAGGTGATTTTATACGCCGGGACGTAAATTTTATCGGTGTTGGTTTTTCAACAAAAATACGAACTTGAAGGCAACCCGGCTAATAAATTCACAAACTTATTTTAACAAAATTATTTTAATATTTTAATTAAGCACTAATGGGGCTAAATTATTTACTTAATGAGCCTAAGCTTAATTAGTGATTAATTAGCTATAAAATATTCAAAACCTAACCTACACCTTATACATCACACGTCCCACACCTCTTTTTGCAAATCAAACTCTTTCTTCCAAAAATTCTACACGGCACACACCTAATATTCATCAAGGGATAATTCAAAAGTTTCAAGGGAAAATCAAGCCAAGGTCGTTCGTCGCCGTTCTTCACAATCGTCAACGGTTTTTCGTGCGTAAATACGCAAAGGCACGCCATGTTCTTTCCTTCAATCATCTATCACACCATAATATTTATTTGAACATGTTTTGTATGAAAAACAAGTTACANTTACAAGCCATAGGAACTAACGGCTTCATCTTTCTGAATATCCTCGGTTCCAGCTCAATTCAATTTTGTTTGCACATGTTTCGTGTGTTCTAAGACCCCTTATGCGTGTAAGAACAACCCATAAACATCCCNGACCAGGTCTAGGGGTTGGATCCTAAGGGTCGTGGCTAGGTCCTAGGAAGAGTCCTAGCATGGCTAGGACTCGTGGTTCAGGCTGGGGAGGAGTCCATGAAAGTTAGGACACTCCCCAAGCACTTCTCGCAGTCGGTTCCTGTACGGGGAGCCGCGGCTCGGTTAGGGGCTGGGCTAGGGGGTCTGGATGGTGGATTAGGATGGTTCAGGGAGGGGTAGGAAGGGTCAGGGCTCTTGGAGGCTCGAGCAAGAGCCCACATGAAGGAACGCACGCACACAAGTGGGAGGGGGAACGCGCAGGCAGTTTCTGATTCAGGTGCTTCCTGCGCTGGTTTCATGACATGGGTTGGTCTGGGCTTGGGCTGGGCATGGTCCAGGAAAGTTAGGGATTGGAGGGCTCGGTGGTTAGATGGCTGGTAGAGTCATAAGCAACTAGGAAACCCAATACAGCAAGACACCCTACATGCACACACANGCACATGAAGGAACGCACGCACACAACGGGGAGGGGGAACGCGCAGGCAGTTTCTGATTCAGGTGCTTCGTGCGCTGGTTTCATGACATGGGTTGGTCTGGGCTTGGGCTGGGCATGGTCCAGGGAAAGTTAGGGATTGGTGGGCTCGGTGGTTAGATGGCTGGTAGAGTCATAGGCAACTAGGAAACCCAATACAGCAAGACACCCTACATGCACACACAGCACGTGCAACAGGCCTTCTGTCCAGGAAGTTTTTGAGCAGGCCAAGGCTGGTTTTATGGGTTGGGCTTGGTCAGAAGGGTCCCTAGGTGGGTTGGCTAGGTTTTGGTTCAACGTGGCTTGGGCGTGGCTCGAGTAAATCGTGAGATAGCTCGGTGTGTTCATCTAGAGGTCAAAAACGAAAATTAAAAGTCTAAAAATGAATCCATGGATCCACGGGTGTGGCTCTTGACTTGGAAAGGTAGAATAAATCATAAAAAGGTTATTTTAAAATTNACGTGGCTCGAGTAAATCGGGAGATGGCTCGGTGTGTTCATCTAGGGGTCAAAAACGAAAATTAAAAGTCTAATAATGAATCCATGGATCCACAGGTGTGGCTCATGACTTGGAAAGGTAGAATAAATCATAAAAAGGTTATTTTAAAATTTGGGATCAAAATAATGAGTTTTGGATTTATTCGGGATTTAATCGCCGCACGAAACGCTAATTAACGAATTAATTGAAACGCCTAGTTTTAGGCTTTATAAAACTATGAAAAATTAGGTTTAAGCTTAAGTAATTATTAAAAGTCTAATTTTTTAATTTGGGAACTTTATACTAAGGTTTGGGTTAATTCGGGATTAAAACGCATTAATACGTCACATTTAAAGATTAATATAAAAGTCATCGATTTAAGCCAAATAAAATAATGGGAAAATTCATGTAAGTTTAAATAATTATTTGGGACATGTTAGAGTCAATGAAATTAAGAAAAAGTCAAAAACGGGGAATTTTACGTCTAGGGGTAAAACGGTCTTTTTACACCAAAAAATTGGTAGACGTCATGGCAGTGCTCTAAATACTGTTTTTATGATAATATGATTATTTTTAAATGTTTATGAAATGTTAATGATTAAATTATGATTTTTAAATGTATATGGGATTTTCATGATTTAAGGAAGACATTTAAAAGACATGTTGCATGATTGGTTTCAAAAACAAAATTATATGTGATGCATGATTTTTATAAAGTGCTGAAAAGGTAAAACGTTGAAAGAAGTGAAGTAATTGTGACTATAATGATGTTATGTGGAGATATCGTGAGGGTTATGGTCCCATTGGGAGCCCGACGATCGTATTTTTCCTGACACCATTGAGGATTTGAGGTCATGAGGTTTGAGATAAGAATGGGAATATCGTGAGGGGAGAAGGCCCCAGAGGGAGCCCATTTATGGGAAAAGGACCCAGAGGGAGCCTCGACGATCATATTTCTATTCGAAAGCGGATAGGCCAAGGCTCAGTTGACCGGTGAGAGTGTCGCTGATGTTCCCGACGCCCAGTACTATGGTCACATGTAGATGGATCCATCGACTTTTTGAGGTTTGAGGAAAGTCACAATTAACGATCTGAATTCAACAAAGGAAAGGAAAAGGAAAACGTTTATGATCATGTTAAAGGTTTTTATGTCATGTTGAGGAAAAAGGAAAGGTTAAAATTTATGTTTGCATGTCATGAAAATGTTATTTTTAAGTAAAAGTATTTTCACTGTTGCATGCGATTTTATACATATTATTTGTTATAAAGATTATGGTGTGTTGAGCCTTTAGACTCACTAGGTGTGATGGATGCAGGTGAGGTTGAGGGAGGGCTTGACGGATGATTTGACTGAACTGTCGGTGCACACAACCCGAAGACCAGCGCTTCTACTTTTCTGCATTTACGATTTATGATATATGTTAAGGATTTTAAGACTATTTATTTATGCTTTTGAGAGATTTTTGAGAGGTTTAGTGTGGGCTATACTTTTCAAACTTATTGTTTTTTAGGTTTGGTAAAACAGTTGATGATTTCATTTTATGACTATTGCACTTGATTTTTCTAAAATGCTAGATGGAAGGTGTTTATTTTAAAGGGTAAAATATTTTATATGGTAAATGTACATGGCTGAAAATGAGTGTTTTTGAAAGAAAATTTTTTTTTTAGTAATTTTAAAGCAATAAAAATGACAGACATTTCATGATATGTATGTTCCTTTGATGCATATTGATATGTTTAAGTGCCAACTTATTGAGTTTTATAAACTCACGTAGCTCATGTATTACAGGATCAGGTAATGAAGATACATAGGATGCCGATTCGCCAATGGATGCTTGTGACATGCCTTACCTCGACAAGAACCTGGACGTCTTATTGTATAGCTTCCGCATATGTACAATAGTAAATTTTATGCCAGGGTTTAAAACAAGTTCCACGATATGTAGGATGATACAATGTATGTTTATATATGAAAATATGTTTATATGTGTGTATAGATGTTGTTGTTTGAGTTTTAGCTGAGACACAATGTAGGGACATCATGCCAAAATTTTTATAAATCATCAAATTGGTGCCCCTTGTTTGAATTGCTTCATAATATAGATTTTGATTACGGTAATCATGTCAAATATAGAAATAGGGTGTGACACGACGACTATCAGACATAAGTGACAGTATTACCTATCCACTGTGTCTAGGCATCATCATCATCATTTACATATATATCTTAAGCATTTACATATAAATCGTTAGTCACAATTAATTCTTATCTTTCAAAACATCATCATTTTCATCACTTAACAAAATCATGTACATGCGTAAATTTTTTTTAAAATCAAGCATGCAATGTATATTTCATAATTTCATAAAAATCATAATCATGATGCATAAATATTTAAAACCTGATAAATTTGTGCTCGGAACGCTGCCAGGATTAAAATCTTATCTCGGGTGCAAAATGACCATTTTGCCCCTAGAAACCCAAAATGACCGTTTTATCCCCGGACCTCTAAATTTCGACCTGAAGCTTACCAAACTCCTTAAAACATTCCAAAATATAATCAAAGGTATTTCTTAGACGTAAACTTGAGCCCGTTACAAAACTTAAACGATTTGTTTTAAAACGTGGACCGATGTCCCGGTTTTAACCCGAATCTCCCCGAAACTTAATCAAAATTTTCCCAACTCAAATAATGTCTTAAAGCTACCCAACCAGCCTTAAAACGACACATTCTAGCCCACTAAGACCCAGAAATATGAGACCAAAGGTTGCTGGAATTTTCTGCACGTTCAAGTATTAACCCTAGTCGCACCATACTCGTGTTTTATCAATCCCAGACCTAACCATCGAGGACCAGCCCCGAACCAACCCTCTCTCACCTCGGGACCCTCCTGGACCGACCCCAACCACTTCCCTTAACCCCATGCCCGAAGCAAACAAGAACCACAAGACGCGAGATTGAATACCGACTGCGCGACCCTAACTCACGGTTTTCTCCTTCGACCTTCTTTCTACGCGAGACCGACCTTACAAGAGCTGCTCCAGGATGTGTCTACGACCCACCAAGGCCTTCTCCACGTCCCTAGCATGCCCCATGCATCGGCGCCATCGTACAATTCCCGATCTATCCAAAACGCACACACAAAAGCCAAAACCATCGGCCCCCTTGCCTAACCGTGCCTTGACGTGTTCTCGTCTTTCTTTCCTCATAAACCTCGACGTGGACAGCCTCTAACCACCTAGCCATGGCAGCCCCTTGCATCAATATCAAGTAACTTGAGTTATGAGTGAACATGATGCATATTATGTATCAAAACTTTGCATCAATGAGTTTTACATGCAAATACATATACATCAGTATATATATGGTGTAAATGATGAGAAAAATAGATACACGGCATGCCTCAGCGGGCGGGGAAGAAGCTTTCTTCAAGAAGCCATGGAGACCGGAGGCTGCTGGTTTGTTGCAGCAGAAAAAAACGTGAGAGAGGCTGCTGGAATAAGGGGTGGGCGGCTGCTATGAGGGGAATGGGTTTAGGTTTTAGTTTAGCTGTTCATTAGTTAAAATAAAATGTACTAATGGGCCCTAATTGCATTTTGAAAGATTAAAAAGGTATAAAGACCATTAAGAAATAAAACCAACCCAACAAGGTCAAACACACTCCCGAAAAATATTTCGTTTAAGTACGTTTTTGAAAATATTACCCGAGCATTCGAAAAGTTCCCCGATTCGCTAAAATTTGCGTACCGGTTAAAAATATAACATAGCGGATAAAAATACCCAACCAAGGCCCATTTTCAAAAATCATGTTTAAAACACCTCATATTAAGTAATTAAAAATAATTATTCAATAAAAATATTTTTCCTGAATATCTACGGTCTCCGTCCCTCGTTTGAGCGCGAAATGCAACTAAAAATCCTAATGCATGAAACTTTAAATAAACCATGAGTTAAAACACAAATTCATGAAATAAACATGCATTAAATGCTTTAAAACAATTTAAATAAAATACAAAAGAAATTCAATAACTTGCATGCATGTGGTTCACGTGGACCTTCAAATTTTCGGGATGTTACATATAATATTGAATGAGATTTTGCCTTCCTAGATAATGAGATAATTATTCAAATATTATCATGATATGGTATCAATGTTCAAAAAGATTTTGTTCCTAATTAAATTCATATTTTCCTTGTGTAATAGGTTTTTTTAAGGAGTTAAATTCTAAGAGAGATGAAGTCTATAAATAAGAGAAACAAAGGATGAGGGGGCTTTTGGATTGATCATTCACGCACTTTGCACGACACAAACCTTTCAGAGAAAATTAATTCATAACGTCGCTGCTGATCGAAGAAGTGCTGTTATCTTGTGTTGCCTTGATTGTTAGAGACATCTACAGACAACATTCGTGACGAAGTTGGCTGAAGATCGTTTTTGTTGATCCAATTTTTGGCATCACGTTTTTTCTTTCTTAATTATGTTTTAGTATTGTTGATTATTTTAGAAAGCATTTGATTTTCTCAAAATGTTGAGAAAACTAATTTTTGATTAAAGATCACTAGTGATAGTTTTCGTGTAAACTCATTGGTTTTCTAATGATTAATTTTTCCCTCAGGCACCGCGCAAGTATTTATACTTGTGAAAATTTATTCTTGTACATCGTATTTATTTAAAATCAATTTGTGTTACAAACTTTAATATTTCGCTGCATGTTTTCTGAAATGTTGTAACATTCAGAACAACACTTAATTCTGACAAAACACAAATTTACAATCTTATACTACTACTGTTATATACATTCACATATGTAAAGCAATATTCATTAATATGCAATACAGTTCTGAGATGCTTGGCATGAAGTTCCCGAGTTTTAGAATAAATCAGGATATCGTCAATGAAAACGATAACAAAGCTATCCAGATATGGCTTGAAAACCCGGTTCATTAGATCCATGAAGACTGACGGAGCGTTCGTCAACGCGAATGACATGACTAAGAACTCATAATGGCCATACCTCGTTCTGAATGCAGTTTTAGGGACGTTTGCTTCCATAACTTTCAGTTGATAATAACAGAATGCAGATCGATCTTTGAAAACATTGTCGCTCCCTGCAGGTGATCAAAGAGATCGTCAATCCTCGGTAATGGATATTTATTCTTGATCGTGGATTTATTAATCTATCTGTAATCAATGCACAACCGCAAAGATCCATCTTTCTTTTTGACAAATAAAACCGGAGCTCCCCACGGAGAATAACTCGGACAAATAAAGCCTTTGTCTAATAGATCCTGCAACTGATTCTTCAGCTCTTTCATTTTAGTCGGGGCCATTCGGTAAGGAGCTTTCGAAATCGGAGCAGTACCTGAAACCACGTCAATCACAAACTCAACTTCACGGTCAGGTAGCAATCCAGGCACATCATCTGCAAATACATTAGGAAAATCCCGAACTACCTCAATCTCATTCAACTTAATTGTCATCTCAAAATTCACATCTATTACAGTAGCTAACAACCCCTGACACCCCTTTGAAATCAATTCCTGAGCTTTCAAACAGGAAATACAAGGATTGCCAAGCGAAATATCTGAACTCTGGAAAATCCCGCTATCATCATCTTCTGCAGAAAATCGCACTTTCTTAGCCACGCAATCAATAACGGAACGATATGATGATAGCCAGTACATTCCCAAAATAACATCAAACGCTACCATGAGAATAATAATATAGTCAGCAAAATAGATTTTCTCATTTACTTGTACTGTACAACCTGTAAGAATACTCGAAGGCCATATTTCGTCTCCCGATGGCAACAAAATACTATAGTGGAGGGGTTCATAAGATGGAACAACATTCAAGGAGCACAAGAAAATTTCAGACATAAAANCATTACAGTAGCTAACAACCCCCGACACCCCTTTGAAATCAATTCCTGAGCTTTCAAACAGGAAAAAACAAGGATTGCCAAGCGAAATATCTGAACTCTGGAAAATCCCGCTATCATCATCTTCTGCAGAAAATCGCACTTTCTTAGCCACGCAATCAATAACGGTACGATATGATGATAGCCAGTCCATTCCCAAAATAACATCAAACGCCACCATGAGAATAATAATATAGTCAGCAAAATAGATTTTCTCATTTACTTGTACTGTACAACCTTTAAGAATACTCGAAGGCCATATTTCGTCTCCCGATGGCAACAAAATACTATAGTGGAGGGGTTCATAAGATGAAACAACATTCAAGGAGCACAAGAAAATTTCAGACATAAAAGAATGCATAGCACCAATGTCAATCAATGTAATAGAAGTCTTGCCTGAAATTAAGATAGTACCTAATATAACAGAGGAATCATGATTTGCGCCTTCTTTGGTCATTGCGAAGATTCTGTCTTGAACCATGTCCTTTCCTTTCTCACCGTTTATTGGACAATTTTTGATGACATTTCCAACACCTCCACAAAGAAAGCATCAATTACTTCCAACCAAACACTCACCTGTATGCATTTTGCCACATTTTGGACATACAGGTCGATCATACGCAGACGGTGGCATAGGAGCTTTAGGTCGATGCTCCTCTTTTTCTTTGCCTTTAAACTTGCCCTTACCTTTCCATCCAGAACCTTGGCCCTTAATAGAAAAATCTTGGCGCTTCAACTGTCTTTCTCTTTCAATTTCCTTCTCGTCCTGCTCGGCCATCCTTGCTTTTTCAACAATCTCTTTATATGAAGCAGCTTTAGACATTCGAACGTATCTTTTAATTTCAGCCCGGACACCTCTCAGAAAATGCTCGCCCTATTCAATGTCATTGCTGGCCAGATATAGGGCAAACTGACACCCGTCTTCGAATTTGAGAATTGAAACGTCTGCTATTCGGTTTCTAAAAACGTGCTAGAATTTTTTTTTTCAAACCTCACTTAGCATTCGGCGGAACCATAAAATATTTTGACATCGTTTTAAAAATAAACCATAAACTAACATTTTGAAATCAATGGAAATAGTTTAAAGCATAAAATCGTTAAACGTCTTATCAAATCTAAAAATATTATTTGAAAAGTATAGCCCATACTATAACCTCTCAAAAACCACTCATTAATAAATCATCTTAAAAATATCTTTAACCTAACTTAAAATCTTAAAATCATAACTAGTGCGGAAAACTAGCGTCAGTCCTCGGGTTATGTGCACCTTCAGTCCAGCAAAGTCAACCATCAAGACCTCCATAAACATTATTATCATAATCACCTGCATCAATCACACCTAGTGAGTCTAAAGANTATCTTGGCGCTTCAACTGTCTTTCTCTTTCAATTTCCTTCTCGTCCTGCTCGGCCATCCTTGCTTTTTCAACAATCTCTTTATATGAAGCAGCTTTAGACATTCGAACGTATCTTTTAATTTTAGCCCGGACACCTCTCAGAAAATGCTCGCCCTATTCAATGTCATTGCTGGCCAGATATAGGGCAAACTGACACCCGTCTTCGAATTTGAGAATTGAAACGTCTGCTATTCGGTTTCTAAAAACGTGCTAGAATTTTTTTTTTCAAACCTCACTTAGCATTCGGCGGAACCATAAAATATTTTGACATCGTTTTAAAAATAAACCATAAACTAACATTTTGAAATCAATGGAAATAGTTTAAAGCATAAAATCGTTAAACGTCTTATCAAATCTAAAAATATTATTTGAAAAGTATAGCCCATACTATAACCTCTCAAAAACCACTCATTAATAAATCATCTTAAAAATATCTTTAACCTAACTTAAAATCTTAAAATCATAACTAGTGCGGAAAACTAGCGTCAGTCCTCGGGTTATGTGCACCTTCAGTCCAGCAAAGTCAACCATCAAGACCTCCATAAACATTATTATCATAATCACCTGCATCAATCACACCTAGTGAGTCTAAAGATTCAACACACCATAATTTTGATAACAAGTATTACATATACAGATCACATACAACAGTGAAAAATACTTCTACTTAAAATATCGTTTTGATGAAGATGCATAAACTTTAAACAAAACCATTTTCATAAATATTTTAATGATGCATTAACTTTAAATAAAAATATTTTCATATTGATGCATCAACTTTAAACATAAACATTTCATAAACTAATTCATAGCCAAATAAACATATTAATATCCATATCCATATCCATATCCATATCCGTATCCATATTCATATTCATATTCATATTCGTATCCATATTCATATTCATATTCATATTCATGTNAATTTTAAAATTAATGGAAATAGTTTAAAGCATAAAATCGTTAAACGTCTTATCAAATCTAAAAATATTATTTGAAAAGTATAGCCCATACTATAACCTCTCAAAAACCACTCATTAATAAATCATCTTAAAAATATCTTTAACCTAACTTAAAATCTTAAAATCATAACTAGTGCGGAAAACTAGCGTCAGTCCTCGGGTTATGTGCACCTTCAGTCCAGCAAAGTCAACCATCAAGACCTCCATAAACATTATTATCATAATCACCTGCATCAATCACACCTAGTGAGTCTAAAGATTCAACACACCATAATTTTGATAACAAGTATTACATATACAGATCACATACAACAGTGAAAAATACTTCTACTTAAAATATCGTTTTGATGAAGATGCATAAACTTTAAACAAAACCATTTTCATAAATATTTTAATGATGCATTAACTTTAAATAAAAATATTTTCATATTGATGCATCAACTTTAAACATAAACATTTCATAAACTAATTCATAGCCAAATAAACATATTAATATCCATATCCATATCCATATCCATATCCGTATCCATATTCATATTCATATTCATATTCGTATCCATATTCATATTCATATTCATATTCATGTTCGTGTTTGTTGAATTCAGATCGTGATTGTAACTCGTATTCTTAATCGTATTGGGCGATGGATCCATCAAGAGAACACCACAGTATAGGGCGACGGGGACACCAGCAACACTCTCACCGGTCAACTGGGCCTTGGTCAACGTATTAACATATTCGTATTCGTATTCGTATCCGTATCCAAGGAAACACTGGGACCATAACCCTCACGATNACATAAACATTATTATCATAATCACCTGCATCAATCACACCTAGTGAGCCTAAAGACTCAACACACCATAATCTTGATAACAAGTATTACATATACAGATCACATACAACAGTGAAAAATACTTCTACTTAAAATATCGTTTTAATGAAGATGCATAAACTTTAAACATAACCATTTTCATAAATATTTTAATGATGCATAAACTTTAAATAAAAATATTTTCATATTGATGCATCAACTTTAAACATAAACATTTCATAAACTAATTCATATCCACATAAACTGTAGAACCCAAAATCAGATTACGTATAAGTCATGCATAATTTCTATTATTTAATTAAAATGAATTTTTATGAAAATATGAAGTGTTTTATTTATTTTAAAAGAAGATGTTTAGTTTTATATTTTCAAGATAAATACGCGAAGTCGGACCGGAGTTTGGAGATTGGAGAAAAGATTAATAATAAGACTAATAATAAGAAATATATTCCTAAATTTAATTTAAGTCGGAATAATTTAATTTAAAGGAATAGAATGTTATATGATTTATTAAATTAACTAGAGATAAGAAATTAAATAAGTTCTTTAGGTATATATTTAATTAAAACTTAAATTAAATAAATAATTGATGATGAATTAATCTAGGTATAATACATTCAAGAAATTAAACATAACATTTAAATACTTTAATTGAGGTCAAGCATGCCATATAAAATTCTAAGCAAGATTTGAAACTAAATTAATTTATTAATGCATTAAAATATACATAATGAAGGTTTAAAATCTTAAACAAGTAAAATGCAAGGTTAAATAAAAATATATCATGCAAAGGAGTAACAATTTCGGTCAAAACATTTCTTAGGTGTAGTAAATTTCATTCAAATCACCTCATTAGTCTTTAAAGTAAATATAATTCTCCACCCTTAATTCACTAGTTATTAGTATATTCAAATGCTATAATTCACATAAATTTTCCTCAAACCATTGTCTTAGAAGCTTAACGTGCACATACAGTAGGAATAATAAGAAGGGAAACCAACGGCAACAAGAGGAAGGAGAAGCAATTCAAACCCATTCAAATTTACCACTAAATGGTTTTTATAGTGTATTCATTTCCCACTTTTAAACTCCTTAATTATGGGTAATACATGCACCATAATTCTCCTTGAAGCTCCTCAACCCCTTTATGCTAGCAACTAAACATGAATAACAGCAAGAAGAAGAGTACAAGAATCGGGCAGCAAGAGAATAAAAAACATTTCAAATTCCATACAACTCCTTGACTTGTAACCTCCAACTTAATGCATATTATGGCACCTTTAACACCTCCTATAATACTCATCTTCATTGTCTAGCAATCACACACCCTCACCTTCGAAATACATCAGAATAGCAGCAGCTTAGGATCAAGAATAGCAGCAGAGAAAAGTAAGAAAGGAACCAACTCCGTTCCGCCGCTCGTATTCGTCGTTTTGATTTGTTTTCTTCAAAACAAATTACAGGCATGTATATGTTGTTTCTTGTATCTTCAATCAAGTCCTATAAGTATTTTTAAATCACTATATGTTCATGATTCAAGAAACAATTCGAAAACTTAGACAGCAACTTTCTGAAAATCGGTACAGCTTTCTCGGCCTTGCTTGTTGCTTCACGAGTGTTGTGTTTTTCTTTGTTATTTCAGGAGTTGTTCGATTCCAGGCATACATGGCTGCTTCTAGGCATAATTTAGGGTGTGTTAGGATGTTTTTGATTCAATGGTTTAAATCCATACACTCAAGAATAAAGAAATGGCAGCAACCTTTCCATGAAGTTACAGATTGTTTCAAGATTTTGTCATTTGGTTGCTTAGGATGAGAGTTCGAATCATGGCTGTCCTAGGGACTCTAGCCATGGTTAGAGCCCTCCCTTATCATGTATAGGATGTGACCAAGGTGTCCTTTCAAGGCTTGGTTCGTGTTTCCCTCAAAAATATTAAACAACAACCCAAAGGCATATTTCGAAATTTCAATTTCTGTGTTAGTGGGTTTCGGTTTTTAGGGTGTTGTTTGGATTATGGTTGGCTCCTAGCCCATAGCCACGGTTCATACAACACTCCATCATGTCTAGATATAGCCATGGTTGATCAAATGGCCCTTGGAACGAGACAAGACAGTAAAACATGTCAACATAAAACACTACACAGCAAGAGGTATTCTCGGATGATTTGTTGTGGTGGTCCTAGGTGTTTGCTTGGGTTATGGTTGGCTTTTAGCCCTTAGCCATGGTCCAAGCCATGCCTTAGGATGTTGGTAAGAGTCCTTAGGTGGCGGTTCAAACCCATAGTCATAAAATTCAGGAATTTCACTACAAAAGACACAAACTGTTACTACTGAAATTCGACAGCAGCTATGGTTTCGGCTTTTGGGGTGGTTTGAGTTATTGGTTGGCTTTTAGCCTATGGCCATGGACTGGACAGTACCTCAATGAGTTAGGAAAGTCATGTTTTTGACCGTTTGTGAATTGGTAGAGTTTAGAGGTCATACGAGAATTTACGGTGAAAGGTGCCAAAATGACTCTCGGAAGAGTGTTTTATGTTTTTGGATTCCTTTCACCTATTTTCGTGTTATACAGTTCTTATGCATATTTTTCAGTATATTTGGGGTATTTTTAATCATGGTTAAATGTCGGTTTAATGTTGGTTTGGGTTGGTACGATACCATGATTAAAATTCAAGTGGTTGGTCCTAATAGTCTCATTTTTGTTTAAGTTTTCGTCAAGTTAAGATTTATTGCATGTGTCACATATTAGAATTAAGTCGCAGCAAGCCTGAGAACGATCCAACTCATCCGGTAAAAAAAAAAAAGGTTATAATTATATTACGTGCATAAAAATATAAAATGTTTATTTTTGAGATATATGCTGTATGTCTTGTGGCCACCTTATGCTTATGGGTTTGGAAGTCGGTAGGCGCAACCGAGGACCTCTCCACCCGGTGACTTACGACCGGTTATGATTATGTATGGGTACGGACATCCAGTCCAAGGGCTGTGATTGATCTCTACCGCCCAGTATACTGTGGTTTAGTCTGATCAGGCGCTTACGTTATGTTATGGGCCACTTGCTTAGAAACATTATCTCTACCAGAAAATTTTGATATGATATGACAGAGCTCTATTGAGCAAAGCTTTTACGTATGATTTTCAGATATGCCCGTAGTTATAATTATTGACGACACGATTTTCACCATGTGCTTTACTATACCATATTTTTAAGTTGCATGCGATTTTAACATATATTTATTTGTTATTCACGATATATACATGTTGAGTCTTTAGACACACTAGACTTGATTGTTGTAGGTGTTGATGAGAACGAGACTGTGGGCGGAGACCAGTGAGCGATCTTGGGACAGCGGTAGTAAACCCGAGGACCTCATGATTTAATTTATGCACCTTTTATTATTCAAACTCGATTTTACATGTTGGATTATTTTTAAATTGTTGTTTGAGATATTATGTTGACTTCCGCTGTTAGTTTAAAGTTAAATTTTTTTTACGTGTTTATTTTATAAATTGGGCAAGTTATTTATTTATTTAGAAAAATTTTAATAATTCCGCAAATTTATTAATACGAAATACGGGCCTTTACAGTTATCTCTACCAGAAAATTTTGATATGATATTACAGAGCTCTATTGAGCAAAGCTTTTACGTATGATTTTCAGATATGCCCGTAGTTATAATTATTGACGACACGATTTTCACCATGTGCTTTACTCTACCATATTTTTACGTTGCATGCGATTTTAACATATATTTATTTGTTATTCACGATATATACATGTTGAGTCTTTAGACTCACTAGACTTGATTGTTGTAGGTGTTGATAAGACCGAGACTGCGGGCGGAGACAAGTGAGCGATCTTGGGACAGCGGTAGTAAACCCGAGGACCTCATGATTTAATTTATGCACCTTTTATTATTCAAACTCGATTTTACATGTTGGATTATTTTTAAATTGTTGTTTGAGATATTATTTTGACTTCCGCTGTTAGTTTAAAGTTAAAATTTTTTTTACGTGTTTATTTTATAAATTGGGCAAGTTATTTATTTATTTAGAAAAATTTTAATAATTCTGCAAATTTATGAATACGAAATACGGGCCTTTACAGTTGGTATCAGAGCCTATGATCTTGTAAAGGGTTGTACTACTACTGCTCTCGAGAAAATCATGAAGTCACATCTTCGGTCTGTAAGTTTACATTTACACATTTTATTTAAAGCATGAATTATTTTAACAGCATGTTTTCATGAAATGTTTTTACGTTCAGATTTTTAATTATTTCAGTATTTATTTAAATTTAAGATAAATTATGGAATTATGCATGTTAATTACGTATGGGCTATATATGGAACAGTATGCCTCCTAGACGCCAGGTTGGACGCCCGAGAGGTGGTGGTGAGCACCGTCATGAGGACGGCGAGGGTCAGAGCCAAGAGAGGCAGGGACCTCCACCCCCTCCACCAGACATGAACGCCCAGATGATAGCTGGGATGACTCAGTTCTTTGCGCAGTTTGCGGGGAACAACGCTGTGGCAGCCAGACAGACGGGGCCTGAAGCTGTCTGTGAGCGGTTCATGAAGATGAGGGCGAAAGAGTTCTCCGGTACGACAGATCCTATGGTTGCAGCGGGCTGGATTAAATCCCTTGAGGTTATTTTCGAGTTCATGGGGCTTGAAGATGGAGATAGAGTTCGTTGTGCGACTTATCTATTTGGAGGAGACGCTCGCTGGTGGGAAGGAGCATCTATAGCTTTGGATTTGGCTACTTTAAGCTAGACGCGATTCACCGAGGTATTCTACTCAAAATATTTTACTGACGAGCTGCGTTCCAGGTTGACCAGGGAGTTTATGACCCTGAGGCAAGGAGACATGACGGTCACGGAGTTTATCCATAAGTTTGAGAGGGGTTGTCACTTTGTACCCCTAATTGCATATGACGCTGGTGCAAAATTGAGGCATTTTATGGATGGTCTGCGGCCGCTCTTGCGCCGTGATGTTAGGGTGGCTGGCCCTACTACCTATGATATTGCTGTTTCC
Organism: Primulina huaijiensis; assembly: GCF_012295235.1. Classification (NCBI taxonomy): domain Eukaryota; kingdom Viridiplantae; phylum Streptophyta; class Magnoliopsida; order Lamiales; family Gesneriaceae; genus Primulina; species Primulina huaijiensis. Next base: position 18,372 of record NW_027353945.1, read on the forward strand.
AGAGCTCTAGCGGCAGAGCAAGACCAGAATGATATTGAGCGCGATCGCCAGGGTAAACGACCATTTCAGGCACCACACCGTCCTCCCCACCAGCAGCAGCACCAGAATAAGAGACCTTTCCACGGTCCACCCAGGAACAGAGGGCAGCAGCAACAGGAACAGGGACGAGCAGTCCCGAGGACAGTGGAGTATCCAGTCTGTGCCAAGTGCTCACGTCGTCATGCTGGGACTTGTATGTATGGTTCGGGAAAGTGTTACAAATGTGGTAGTACTGACCACATATTGAAGAATTGTCCTCANCCATGGAGAGCAAAAACTCTGCCTTGGGTAGGCAGATTCTTCTGAGGACAATTCTTCAATATGTGGTCAGTACTACCACATTTGTAACACTTTCCNATATTTGAAGTTTAATGTTTTGGGTTAAAATTTTGAACTTAGAATTTATGATAGGATTGCATGTTCTAATCGGTGTTACTGACGGAAATTTAGGTTAGGAGAACTTTGACCTTTGCATGTCTATAAGAATAGTTCTAGTAAAACTATTGGGTTTAGCATGATATTCCAATCTTTCAGGGACAATCTTTATAGTCGGTTCAGCTACGAAAGCCTTGATAGATTCAGGGGCTACTCATTCATTCATTTCAGAAACCTTTGCAAATTCTCTCAAGATCAAGACAATTGGGCTAGACATAGCGTATTCAATAGCATTGCCTTCTGGAGAGGAGATGACAGCTACTAATGTGATCCGAGACATAGACCTTGAACTTCATGGTAATCTCGTTTATGCGGATCTTATAGTGCTACCGATGCCCGAGTTTGATATCATTCTGGGTATGGACTGGATTTTGAGGAACATAGTTTTGATTGACTTCCAGCGGAGATCTGTTCTAGTTCGACCACCTGAGATGAAACAATTCTTATTCGAACCAGACAGGTATTTTAATTTACCGCGTATGATATCTTGTGTCCAGGCTAGGAAGCTCATTCATAGAGGGTGCCGAGCATTTTTGGCTAGTCTTGTATCTTTTCCTGAGACGCCCAAACAGTCAGCATCCGATGTTCCTGTTGTCAAAGACTTTCTAGATGTTTTTCCTGATGACGTCACTAGTTTACCACCTGTGCGAGAGGTGGAATTCTCTATTGAGCTTATGCCAGGTACCGCGCAGATCTCAAGGGCACCGTACCGATTAGCACCGACAGAGATGGCAGAACTCAAGAAGCAGATTCAGGAACTTCTTGACAAGGAGTTCATTCGCCCGAGTTTTTCTCCATGGGGCACGCCAGTCTTATTTGTGAAGAAGAAGGATGGGTCGATGAGGCTTTGCATTGATTATCGGGAGTTGAACAAAGTTACAGTGAAGAACAAATACCACTCCCGAGGATTGAAGATCTATTTGATCAGTTGCAGGGAGCTTCAGTATTCTCCAAGATTGATCTGCGTTCTGGGTATCATCAGTTGCGGGTGAAAGACGCTGATGTTCTCAAGACTGCTTTTAGGACTCGTTATGGCCACTTCGAGTTTCTTGTGATGCCGTTCGGTTTGACGAATGCGCCAGCGATCTTCATGGATCTCATGAATCGCGTATTCCAGCCGTATCTTGATCAGTTCGTGATAGTATTCATAGACGATATTCTGATCTACTCAAAGAATCAAGAGGATCACAGCAGACATCTGACCACAGTATTGCAGACCTTACAAAAGCATAAGCTATTCGCGAAGTTCAGCAAGTGCGAGTTCTGGTTAGAGAAAGTGGCGTTCTTAGGCCACGTCGTTTCTAGCAGCGGTATTGAGGTAGACCCGGCGAAAGTTGCAGCAGTCAGGGATTGGGTTGTGCCGCAAAATGCATCAGAGATCCGTAGTTTCCTTGGACTAGCAGGATACTATCGGAAGTTTATTCAGGGATTCTCCTCCATCGCAGTTCCACTCACGTCATTGACGAAGAAGAATGTTAAGTATGTGTGGAGCGAGGAATGTCAGAAGAGCTTCGATACATTGAAGCAAGCTCTTATTTCAGCGCCAGTATTGGCCATGCCTTCAGGACCCGGGGATTTTGTTTTGTATACCGATGCTTCGAAACTCGGGTTAGGCGCGGTATTGATGCAGCATGGGAAGGTGATAGCATATGCTTCTCGTCAGTTGAAGATTCATGAGAAGAATTATCCTACCCATGATTTAGAGTTGGCAGCCGTAGTATTTGCATTGAAGATTTGGAGACATTATTTGTACGGGGAGAAGTGCCAGATCTTTACCGACCACAAGAGTCTCAAATACTTCTTTACACAGAAAGAGTTGAATATGCGGCAGAGGCGTTGGTTGGAGCTAGTGAAGGACTATGACTGTGACATTAGCTATCATCCTGGCAAAGCTAATGTAGTTGCAGACGCGTTGAGCAGGAAAGTCGCAGGGATGGCTCATTTGGAGGTTTCGAGACCTCTTCAGTTTGAGATGCAGAGGTTTGATCTGGAGACATATCCTCAAGGTAGAGTTCCTTGTCTATCTACTTTGACGATCCTGTCTTCTCTTCTAGACCGTATTCGTAGTGGACAGTTAGCAGACGAGCAGTTGGCAAGGTGGAGGCAGAGAGATGAGGCCAAGGGCAGTGTTTTGTACACAGTTAGGGACGGGATTGTGAGATATCGAGACAGAATATGGGTTCCTAGCAGCGATTCTATTCGAGCAGATATTTTAGCTGAGGCCCATATGTCACCGTACTCTATTCATCCTGGGAGTACGAAGATGTACAAAGACCTGCAGTCATTATATTGGTGGCCCGGAATGAAGAAGGATATCAGACGTTTTGTGTCCGAGTGTATGACATGTCAGCTAGTGAAAGCGGAACACCAGAGACCAGCAGGTTTACTCAAGCCTCTTCCTATTCCCGAATGGAAGTGGGAGAATGTCACCATGGACTTCGTTGTCGGTCTGCCGAAGTCAGTCAGAGGGTCAAATGCTATATGGGTGATTGTTGATCGTCTTACGAAATCAGCTCATTTCTTGCCTATTAAAACGACTTTCTTTATGATCCAGTATGCAGAGTTATATATTCGGGAGATCGTCAGACTTCATGGTATTCCCGTTTCTATAGTGTCTGACCGAGACCCTAGATTCACTTCCTCATTTTGGAAGAGTCTACATTCAGCTATGGGTACGAAGTTGTTGTTTAGCACAGCTTTTCACGCACAGACAGATGGTCAGTCCGAGAGAGTTATCCAGATTTTGGAGGATCTTCTTCGTGCATGTGTCCTCGATTTCTCCGGGAGTTGGGAATCAAAGTTACCATTGGTGGAGTTTACCTATAACAACAGTTTTCAGTCGTCTATAGGTATGGCTCCATATGAAGCACTGTACGGTCGTAAGTGTAGATCTCCTATTCATTGGGATGAAGTAGGGGAGAGATCAGAGTTGGGTCCGGAGATTGTGCAGCAGGCTGTTGATACAGTAGTCAAGATCCGTGACAGGATGAGGACTGCTCAGAGTAGACAGAAGAGTTATGCGAATCAGAGAAGAAGAGATCTAGAGTTTGCTGTTGGTGACCATGTTTTCGTGAAGATAGCACCGATGAAAGGTGTCATGCGGTCGGGAAGAAAGGAAAGCTCAGCCCGAGATTCATTGGACCATTTGAGATCCTCGACAGGGTTGGGACGTTAGCTTATCGTGTTGCTCTTCCGCCGAATCTGGCCGGAGCACACAACGTGTTTCACGTCTCCATGTTGAGGAAGTATATGGCGAATCCATCACTTGTCTTGAACTTTGAACTGTTGCAGCTCACTCCGAATTTGTCATATGAGGAAAGACCAGTGCAAATTTTAGACAGACAGGAGAAAAAGCTTCAGAACAAAATGGTCAAGCTAGTGAAAGTCAAATGACTCAATCATTCAGAGGAGGAAGCTACGTGGGAATCTGAGCCAGAGATGAAGAGTCGATATCCCGAGTTATTCGGTAAGTTATAAAATACTATAGTGGAGGGGTTCATAAGATGGAACAACATTCAAGGAGCACAATAAAATTTCAGACATAAAAGAATGCATAGCACCAATGTCAATCAATGTAATAGCAGTCTTGCCTGAAATTAAGATAGTACCTGATATAACAGAAGAATCATGATTTGCGCCTTCTTTGGTCATTGCGAAGATTCTGTCTTGAACCATGTCCTTTCCTTTCTCACCGTTTATTGGACAATTTTTGATGACATTTCCAACACCTCCACAAAGAAAGCATCAATTACTTCCAACCAAACACTCACCTGTATGCATTTTGCCATATTTTGGACATACAGGTCGATCATACGCAGACGGTGGCATAGGAGCTTTAGGTCGATGCTCCTCTTTTTCTTTGCCTTTAAACTTGCCCTTACCTTTCCATCCAGAACCTTGGCCCTTAATAGAAAAATCTTGGCGCTTCAACTGTCTTTCTCTTTCAATTTCCTTCTCGTCCTGCTCACTCATCCTTGCTTTTTCAACAATCTCTTTATATGAAGCAGCTTTAGACATTCGAACGTATCTTTTAATTTCAGCTCGGACACCTCTCAGAAAATGCTCGCCCTATTCAATGTCATTGCTGGCCAGATATAGGGCAAACTGCCACCCGTCTTCGAATTTGAGAATTGAAACGTCTGCTATTCGGTTTCTAACAACGTACTAGAATTTTTTTTTTCAAACTTCACTTAGCATTCGGCGGAACCATAAAATATTTTGACATCGTTTTAAAAATATCCATATCCATATCCATATCCGTATCCATATCCATATTCATATTCATATTCGTATCCATATTCATATTCATGTTCGTGTTTGTTGAATT
>NW_027353946.1:0-1147 GCF_012295235.1 Primulina huaijiensis
TACTGATTTTAACTAGAGATCTGCTGGTTTTAAATCTCATCGCCATAATTAGGTTAACTCTAACAGAAGCTCGTTTTTTCCATTGTTGAAATTTTAAAAAGTATTTTACTTCGTCAGTTCTATAACCGCAATTGAAAATTATATATTACTTCGATGTTAGTGATCGTCGAAGTAAACAATGGTCAAATCTATCGCCAAATATGACTAATGTGTTCGTGCTTGACAATATGTATGTTCTAAAATTGATGTTTTTTACATTTATACATGGTCGATTTTTCAAAAAGTTATCTAGGTTCTAATTAGTTCGTAGTTAAAATGATTATTTTTTCTTTATTCAAGTGAAAATGGAATAAAAAGATTGGTTTTTAAAAGAAAGTGAAAAGGGGAAAAAAATCAGTTAGAACCAAATATTGTTGCATTTTCCCTGCCAAGTAACACTAATTTTGATTTCCAAAGTATCTTAAAATTGATTTTTTAAATGCAAAAAATTAAAAAATAATAATTAAATAATGAAAGTAAATTTACCAAAAAAAAATAATGATAAATGTATATGTACAACAGAACAAATATTGATTTGAATGCCAAAAAAAAGAAAAAGCTCCTTTAAATTTAAAAATTATGAAGAAAATATTTGTTCTTTTAAAAATTTGAAACCTGGAGAATATAATACATAAATTTATATTACGACTTAAATTGTAATTTTGTTAAAGTTGATGAATGAAACTTAAAAAAATTGTGAGTCTCGTAAAATAAGCACAAATACTTGATCATAAATATTTAATTCGAATGTGGGATTAATAAGGAAAAAAAAGGAGACCACACATATTATCAAACTTCTACTTTAATATGCCTTTCGCTTTTCTGCTTTGGCATGTAATGTGCTCATTTTTCCACTTCTAGAATTAGGAAAGAATGGAGTAATTGCAAGATTTTTATTTTGTATTTGAATTATTACAATAATAATATTAGTTTAAGGGTGAATTTTTGTGAACATTCCATCAAAAATTTTTAACAAATATTTTTATGTAAATATGTTACGATAAATATTTATCTTTATATCAAAAGTTATCGTTATTAATCAAATACTCATGCCAGCGTAGACCGGACCTTCTAAAAATTAATTCCTATCTTTTCACGTGCATTTGAT
>NW_027353947.1:0-1148 GCF_012295235.1 Primulina huaijiensis
GTTTTAGATATCCGCCTCACAAAATTATATCGTGAAACGGTCTCAAAATAGGTTATCGATACAACTACATTGTTTTTATCTTTTAAGGATGAAATGAAGAATATTAAAGTTGGATTAGCTTGATGGTAGTAAGAATATCCCTTTCAATGCCATGTGGGAGCCCATTTAACTCATACCTTCAAATTGCAAATTATGGGGACCCTTGGCCTTTTGCTTTGTGATCCAAAATAAGCATGATTATGAAGAACCTTTTTCCACCACAAAAAGACACTTTCTCTTGGAGATTCAAGTGTTTTATAATGACAAAAAATACTTATTATAAAATCTTTTATAGCATTGGCCTAACTTAGGGAGCTGACTCAATGATGATATATGTATAAGACAATGTTATCTCTGTTTGTATGTAACAATTATTTCTCTCATGGACTATTATATGGTTCGAATTATTTAAGCAGTATAATTATCATTTACTATAACTATAGTAAGACAGTTTTTTATCGTAGTATCTGAGTTGGTGGAGTGAATGAATACTTAGTCAATGATTAAGAGTTTGATTTCTCAAGTGAGTTTATCACACAGATCTTTTCCAGTGTGGTTTATCAGACTAAAGTGATTTGCATGTTATTACATTAGACCGAAGTTTATCCAGCACCTACCAAAGAGTAACGGTTGCGAGATCTCACGTCATTAAAAAAAAATAGCTTTTTAGTAGGCCTAATGAATGAATTTCGATATGATTAGTTGTCTTGATGATGAAGTGTTTAGTGCAACTTATTAGTAGGGAATGATAATTTTCTCGCTAAATCGATACTTATTGAACCAGTGATTAAATTTATAATATGAAACGAGAAATTGTAATTTAATTTTTTTTTAAAAATAAAGTGCAATGAAATTTAGCTTGATATGGAACTTATGATGTTCAAATTATTAGTTTAAAAATAATATGATGACTGACATATATTTGAATGCCGATACGTACACATCAACCGGTGTAGACATATCTACCAAATTATTAGTGGTCGATCCACAGAAAATCTTGAGGAGTCACATTAATTTAGGATAAATCCCCACACCAAATCTTGAATTTATTTCACTATTATTGAATCAACTTGTTATCTTAAAAACTTGGTATTGATTCATTTTGTAAT
>NW_027353948.1:0-1148 GCF_012295235.1 Primulina huaijiensis
AAATCTTTTTTCTTTTAAACCAAGCATGCAACATGTCTTTTAGTATTAAAGTTTTATCATAAAATTTCATAAACATTTAAAATAAATATTTTAACATTTATTATAGTATTCAGGGCATTGCAAGGACGTCTAACATTTTTTAGGTGTAAAATAACCGTTTTGTTCCTGAAACTCTAACTTTCCAAATTTGTCTTTAGACCTTAAAGCGACGGCCCAATTCATTCCAAACTTAACATATCACCTTAAAATATATCCATGAATATTTCTTAGACGTAAAATTAAGCCCCTCGACTAATATCCCAATTCGGTTTTAAACATTAGACGTACATCCTGGTTTTGACTAGTATTGACTTGAAACTTAACCAAAACTTACCAAATTTGAACCATAACTTATTAACACATAATTATACCATATGTAACCCAAATAAGGCCAATCAAGGCCCATGAACAAGCCTAGGACCTTGCTGGAGATTTTACATGCTTCACACCAAGCCCTAGCTCGAGCCTACCCTCACGTCCCTCGACTCCAGCCCTTAACCACCATGTCCAGCCCCTAGTTACCTATCCTAGGACCACGACCAAGCCCTTAGAAACATTCTGGAACAACCTTCACTGCCCTTGCACGCTCAGCCTCCAAAATCGCAAGCCCCCAAGCCATGTGCCGCCCCAAGCTCATGCTATCACCCTAGCCATCGGACCAACCATCGTACAGCCACCCTAGGACCATCACACAGCCCCCTTAGGTCTCCTAGTCATGCCATAACAGCTGCTGGAAGCCGTGGCCCTCAAGGACTCCTAGCCGAGAACCCTAGCCACAATGACTCTTATTTTTGTGCACCGCTGAATCCCTCACGTCTAGCCCTTGTGCAGCCTCACTTAAGGCTCCTAAACCCTCTGAAGTTCATCGCTTTTGGTGTCCCTACCATGGAAGCCCATCTAAGTATCCTTAGCATGAGTTTTGAATCATAAAAACATCAGTTTTTGGCACAACATGGCATAAAAACGAAAATAATAAAAAGGTTCATATTTGTTTTCATGCAAACATATATCAAATACATAATATGATGTGATAGATGAGAAAAAAGAGATTAAGACGTTCCTTCGCGTTTATTACGCACGAAAAACGAGTTGAGATGCGAAGAACGTCG
>NW_027353949.1:0-1150 GCF_012295235.1 Primulina huaijiensis
ATAACATGAGTTTTTATGCTTATATTTTTTTTCTCGTGGAATTTGTTACTTTCAAATAAAACAAGGGACTCAAATGCATTTTATGCTTATTGGTGTATGTTTCTTTGTTCTTAAAAACATGTCATTTTAGTTATCTATCTTACTATAAGGGATAACTTCGTATCCCCACGATCAAATGTACTTCGATCTTATATCATGTGGAGGGACATTCTGGAAAAACAGTGTTAAAAAATTTGTATCTTTTGTGTTCCTTGATGTGTTGGTCGTGAAATTCATATGATTTACTTGTTCTATTTGTTTAAAAATTCTCTTTTACCCGTTGTTTTTCATTCAACTAAGTTGTCTTGAAGGTTAGTTTTAATAAAAAATGGATTTTTTTACAAATCAATCATTATGTGTACATTTCTTCATTTCTGTATTTCGCAAGTTTAGGTGTGCTTAAGGGTGTGGTGCTTCGATGGATTTACATGATATTGATGAAGATTATCATGGGATTTTTTTATATCTTATGCATGACTATTTTACGAATTTCTATTTCTTATTCATGAACTAAATAATTTTATAGCATGGGTGAGTGAATTAGGGCTTTATTGTTTTATTATACAAGAATATTTTTACAGAAGATGATATTACGGTTTCAATATTATATTATTTTTTATTATCAAAACTTATATCATGTAAGGTAACAAATTGAGATTGATAGATTTGTTTAAGCTTCGGAATCCATTGCATCTCATGAATATATTCATGTTACAATATATTTTGGTGTCATGGTGTTGTAATATTATGAATTTTTAATATATTGGGCTGATATATTCATGACACACGCAATGCGTATGCCAATGGAATTATTGAAACTTAAACACGTCGAAACCAATATTTAAGAGTTGTCTTCTAAATATTGTCACAGCTTTAAATACTATTTCGCTTCGATGTCTTCTCCTCCTATACGGGCTACTACTCATACCAATCACAATGACAATGAAAAACGTCAATTAAACACAACGTGACGATGAGCACAATTAATGACACAAGATCAACGACAAGCAAATCTAGCCCGACGTCGGTCAAACTACCAAAGACGTACAAATAGAAGCGCTAATGCCACACACACACACACACACACACACACACACACATATATATATTA
>NW_027353950.1:0-1151 GCF_012295235.1 Primulina huaijiensis
TATTATCTTAATTGATCAGTCGAGTAAAATGTGAAAACAATTCGAACCGAAGCAACGAATATTTTGGTCAAATTGATAAGCAAATCATGACACAAATACGAAGTATGTTTAAAAACAAAATTTGTTTCTGGAAGTTTGATTATCAAATCTTTGTATTTCCATATTTCTTCCGTACGATGTATTCCACTAGAAATTTTAGTTTATACAAGTCTGTTGGACAAACTATGTCAATTGATGGCACGTTTTGAACTGAGATTTCTAACACACTAAGTAAAGATGACAAGTCTCAACTGACCTACAACCTATCTATGAGACAACAAGCTGGAGATCAATTCTAACCTCTACAATTGTTAATCTTCATCTATTGAGTTGAACTAGTATAGAGATTGAGTTTTATGCCAATGACTATATATGTTTGACATTGATTGATCAATTCGGATTAAATTGATATTTGTATCATTTCATCCTATCACTCTTAATAGTTAAAAAAAATTTTAAATCCTCGCAGAGAACTCAAAGTGAGTAGTATGGTATATGATTCGAAATCAGTCTTAGAACAACTGGCTTGCTCTAGCTCTAATTTAATCTTTTTTACTGTTTGAGCCATTTTGTTTTCCTTTCCAAATATAAAATTTATACAGAAAGTTTTGATTTTCTTTTAATGAAAGGTAGAAGTGCTTGTTCTTCGTCACCTCATACATGATCCACTGGAATGTTGACAATTTACATCATTATTTTTTAGTCTTTTCAATGTTAGTTTATCAATCTATTCAACTAAAATATAATATTCTTTAATGTTGTGTTTGGATTTACGTATTTTCCATCAATTGATTTCAAATGTATTTTTGATGTTTTTAGAAGTAAAGTAATAAACTTCAAATCTACGAATTACATCTTTATATAGTATTTCATGTTTTTTTAGGTCATCTCCAACTCAAAACTATATTTTAAATTAGTACAGTTTCTTCACCAAATACAATATTCATCTACAACTCATCTACTTCAAATCTTACTCAAAAAAAGAATATTCTCGGATTATTCTTTTTTATTTGATTTATTTAATTTTTTCCTTATTAGTTATTAAATGTGTATTTTTTAAATTTAGCGATATAATTATAATTACATTTTATATTTGATATAATTAATATTAT
>NW_027353951.1:0-1152 GCF_012295235.1 Primulina huaijiensis
TTAAGTTTATGCATGTCATGATAAAGTTATTTTATTAAAAGTATTTTCATTGTTGCATATGGATATATACATTTTACTTGTTATTATGGTTAAGGCTTGCTGAGTCAATAGACTCACAAGGTGTGAATGATGTAGATGAGGATTTTACTGTTGAGACAGGAGGGTTGGATGACTGAACTGACTGGGCGGATGGTGCACTAACCCGAGGACCTATGCATTGCTAGTTTTTCTGCACAGTTATGCTTTGATAGTACTTTAAAGATTTTCCTGACTTTTGGAAGTAGGAGTGGTTTTTGAGAGGGTTTATGACGTTTATGATATTTTTGAAAAATGCTAATTTTATGTTTGGTATGACGTTTACGATTTTATTAATTTTACTGCAGTTTAGTTATGAGTAAAATAGATGGTAAGTCTATTTTTTTGCTGCAAAAATTATATATATACATATATATATATAATATATATCTATATGTGTGTTTCGGCCTTAGTGTTTTTAAAAAATAAATTCTAGTACACTTTAAAGGTAAAGGAGTTAGAGACGTTTCAGTTGGTATCAGAGCAATGTTCTTATAAAAGATTGTGCCACCGCCAGTACTAGAAAGCTCAGTCTTCAAGCCTCAAGTCTGTAAGTTTAAATGCTTTAAATGATTTTAATAATAGCACCTGCATGTTTACATGATTTATATGCTTAAGTTAAATGTTTAAATCCTTTCTGAAATTTATTGACATTTATGTTTAAGTTGATCGATATATGGTTCTTATAAGCTAAGTGGTTACACTTAGATTTAATTGTATGTTGGTTACTTAAAATTTGGAATACGTTCAGATATAATTCCTCCTAGATGCGCACCTAGTACTGATAGACAGACTGATACTCATGAGGATCGTAGAGAGAATGCACCCCCATCTTCTAATGGGAATGCTGTTACTAGAGTGCTGTAGCGTATGGCACGTTTCTTTGAGCAGCAGGCTCAGCATTCTCCGAGGCCACAACATGATATGTATGATTAGTTCAGGAGGCTGGGTCCGAAGGAGTTTTCAGGTACCCTTGACCCATTTGTTGTTGAGGACTGGATCAGATCCCTTGAGGTGCATTTCTGTTATTTGAATATGGGGGATGCTGATTGAGTCAGATGTGCCACTTATATGTTG
>NW_027353952.1:0-1152 GCF_012295235.1 Primulina huaijiensis
CTCTAGTTGGAGTATATTTTGATATAAACTGCTGCTTGAGTTTTTGGGATGTTCTACTTTCGGTGAGGTCATGCAGAAATTTTTCTAGGCCCCGAGGTCCGTTTTTAAAGTATTTTAAATACTTTTCCGCTGCAGGTTTAAATCAAATAATTATTGTTTGATCATTAATTGTCATTAGAGTAAATGGGCCGCACAAGTTTAAGTCCGATCCAACAGTTCAACAAGTTGCAAAGGATTCAGTAAAACGACTAATTTTTCGATCGAAGTGCGGCTGCATTTTCGGAGTGTCTTTTGGGTGATCCTTCTTTGGTTTTTGAATTTTTCAGTCGATACTAAGGTAATTTGGATTGTTTTAAAACTATAATGTTTATGGCTTAGTTCGTTTTTGAAAGTTTCGATCGAGCATGATTCATTTTCTTCTCATTCTTGTGATACGACAACATATATTTTGGCACTATGAGGATTCAACTGAATATGAGTCAGAATCATAACATACAATAAATTTATGACCCTTATATGGTGAGATTATAACTGTTATATGGACTCGCCCGTTTATAGGAATATAAATTAGGGACTAATATCAATAAGTCGTGGAAAGTTGAAGAATCTCAGTATCTAAGCCAATTTTATGTTTACATTTATGGTCATGATATATGTTATACGAACTATGTTATAGGTGATATGCTGTTTTCGAAGATCATGTGTATTTTTTATGTATGTGCTCAAACGACCTCACTTGATGAGAGACGATCATATCATTCACTCCTTACTCTCTCTCTCCAGATAAGTCTGAAAAATAAATAGAAGAATAAGAACAACAAGACCAATTTTGGGGTTGGTAACATAGATGAATCGAGAAATCCATTTAGTTTTGTTTCTCTTTAAGTTTGATTTAATTCAAGTTGTAAGACACTCGCACAATTTTATTTATGTTTTTAAAAAGTTTTACATTGCAACAACAATGTTGATTATGATTTATAAATTAGTTGTCTCTAAACTTTGATATATGAGGATTGTTGTTTTCAATTGTGTGGTTGTTAAACAAAGTTGATGTCGTGACAGTAAATTAGTATTTTATTTATTTCATATTTAATTTATATTATTTTTTTTATCGGATCAGTGAGCTCAGGGCGATTTTTTTTTTTTTTTTTT
>NW_027353953.1:0-1152 GCF_012295235.1 Primulina huaijiensis
AATAAAAATAATTTTTTTTCACATTTATCAAAACATCAATACCGTTTATATTCTTTTTAATAAAAGCATTTAAAAAAGATAAATTTGTTTAAATATTTTTTTAACAACTCCTTTATCCAAATCCACTTTTAGTCTTGATAAGTATTTTTTTAACAAAATTTTATGCCATTGACTCAGTACTTTATCATACACTTTGATAAATTTATTTTAAAATAATTTAAATATTTTTATATTCAAAGAGTTCTATAAATTATCTATTACTATGTGAAACTCCGTTATTTTAATACCAAAAATATAATTTATCAAAAATTGGAAACTTTATAATAACTAGCGATATAGATATTTTTTAATATTTGATAGGAGTAATTTTTTTAATTTGAAATTAAATTCAGAATTTATGTTTTAAACTTGTTTCAAACACTAAAGAATTAAAAAATACAATTTCAAATCTCATTTTTTATTCAACCAAACATAGAGTATAATGTGAAAAAGTACACTGACAAATTTCAATACAAAAATTAGATATAATAAAATTAATTCATAATTTATTGAATAATTTTAAAAATAAATAAAATGATAAACTTTCAAAACGTCTTGCACGAATGGAACATGGAGATAAACATATGTTAGGATTTTAATTTGAATAATTGTCTTGTGAGACGGTTTCACATATCTATATCCGTGAGATGAGTACAGCTACTTCATATCTGTAATGAAAACTAATATTTTTTCATATTAAAATCGATACTTTTTCATTATTCAATTGTCATATAATATTTTTTTTACAAATTGATCCGTGAGATGATTCGATAAGAGATATTTTTGAAAAATAGTTCTATGCAAGGGGAACTCCAATAGAGCTGAACTTAGTATGACCTAAGAAATTCTACGCGTTACCATATAAATGATTTTATGTATATAATTTAAGAAAATGAAACAGAATTCCATTTGACGATGTTTTTTTAATTTTTTAAAAAAACATGAACGCAACATTCTAATTTCAAACAAAAAACTATGTCAAATATGACACTTCTAAAATATCCATATTATATATAAATATATGTGAACAATATTGAGAAATTGGTTTAAAATCGAGTATTCTAGTAAAATGTTTTGAGAATATTTTTGATTATTTAAATAAAATTATAATAT
>NW_027353954.1:0-1153 GCF_012295235.1 Primulina huaijiensis
AAGTGTATTTGAAATATACTTGAGGAGGTCATTTTCTTAAAAAAAGAGTTGACCGAGGTTAAAAAAAAAATACCCTTTTCAAAAATGTAGAACCATCTTCGAATGATTTTCTAAAACGTATGGGGCAAAAAAAAAAAAAGAAAACTTATATATTTACGACGGAAAAATATAATCTTTCGATTTTCACACAAAATTATTAGCATTAGAACACGCTAAGGATATATGATGTAGAGGAAGGGTACTCCCCATTTCCAATTTTCCATAAAATAAATATCCATATATAATTGTTTAGAAAAAAAAATGTACAAGATCTCTAGTAGTATAAATCTGAAATTTAATGCGATTTCAGATTTGAGATAGATTTTACAAAATGTATATAGTTCTTGCTTTACGATAATCAATCTAAAATTTTACTTATGATATATTTCTAAATAAAAGAATCCCATTATTCCCATATATATAATTAATAAATATACAGATCGTAGATAATAATGCAAGTGGGAGTGAAATAAAATAATTCAGGCGCAGGGACAATCCAAACGTGCGAGGCAGTCTATTATATTATCTGTCTCAATTAGGCTACACTGCAATATGATTTAGGTTCCAAATAATACATATATAAGAGTATGGTTGTTTCATACTGTAAAAATTTAATGTAATTGTCTGTATTACGAATTTTGAGCGTAAACCTGAAATTTGCTTACCTTGGGCAAAAAATATACAAAGAAATAACTAAATCTACCTAAATAAATCAGAAAAACTATCCGTAATGTGCGGACTCGAACCTGAGACCAACAAATCTCAAGACCGAACCTTAACCATCGTGCCAAGACCTCATCAGGACACACACATTTATATATTAAGTTGTAAGTCATATTTTTATGTATTTTATGAGATTTTATTATGTCCCTTAAATATGCCAAAGTCATCGTATATTAACAAGGATATATGCCCTTTCGAACTCGCTCGAGTGCTTTGGTTCTTGTCTAGCTATATATTAATGGAAAATATTATGTATGGCCATTATATTAAGAACAAACTTTACGTGAATTTAATTTATATTCACAGCTCATGCCAATCTGGTTCTAATTTATAATTTTCTATAAAATAATCACCATATATAAATTAATTACTACATGAATTTGATATTTTA
>NW_027353955.1:0-1153 GCF_012295235.1 Primulina huaijiensis
GGCTCTACCATACGGAGAGTCACCGGAAGGAACTTTGTGAAAGACATGAAAAAGATCAGTTTTCCCCTGAGGCGACCTTCTCTGCTTCTTCTCCGATCCAGGCATCACCGGAGAACACCGGCTGGTCTTCCATGTCGGCGGCGGCGTCAAGAATACTCTAGGTTGAGAACTGTAGTAACTGTCGTACTGATCAACACTACTGTTACTCGGCATACCCTCTCAAAAGATAACGAAGTAATGGATTAAAAAATCTCCTTGATAAATTTCAGACCCTTTTGTTCAATTTCCAAGAAAATCCTACTAATGGCTTTGTTGAAAATCAATCAAGAAACAAGTTTCTTCAAAAAAAAAAATCAAGAATCTGAAGAGACGGGATGTGCACAAAGATGGAGCATGAGAAAAAAAAACGATTGAGTGCACGAAATCAGAGAGGTGAGATTCGATAGTAGTGATATAGAAAATCAGTTCAACACGATTGAGGAGAATGGCCGTTATATGAGTATCCGTTGGGAAAGGCGGCTTCTTCAGGTACATGTATATTCCCTTTTATCAACACGAACGGGTCGGGTTGAAATTTAACACGTGAGTAATTTTATTTGATTATTTCTCTCCAATGTTAATTCAAATGACCCGGTTAAATTGAACATTGGAACTTGTATATAAAATTGTTATCCTTCATTTACAGAGTAACGGCGGAAATTATCTTATTCTTAGGTACAAAAGTGTGCAAAAAGAAAAAAAGTCTAAGCTCGAGATGCAAGAGCATGAACAACTTCATTGGTCGTACGCCGACAACGTTGAATGGATAGGAAACAAGCGAGGCCCCAACACAATAGAACGAAGGCTTGTTAATTGGCTGGACAACATTATTATACGTGCCATCACTCAAGAGCCATGCAACCACTTCCAGACTTTAAGCATTATTTGATTATTCTTGTTAATTCGATTAATAAGTCGGTGATTCTCTATATTTTTTGCATGATTCCCTATACATAAACAAGTCTTTAGTGCATATATTCACTTCCACTGCAGTAAAATGTCAAAAAACATTGTTCGAACCTAGCAGCATCATGTTAAAAAAACAAAACTATTCTTTTTTTGGGAGCAGATCTTCGATATTCCACTCCCATAGGACTACATATTGATGACCAAA
>NW_027353956.1:0-1154 GCF_012295235.1 Primulina huaijiensis
TTTTTTTTTTTTTTTTTTTTGATAAATCCTAAACTATGGGGTGTGGATGGCTCGAACTTGAGCCACTTACAGGAAGAAAGTGGGTGAGACCATTAGGCCAAAGCCCGGTCTCCACTACTGGTTTTGATAGTGGATGGATTTGGAATCTGAACCACTTCGGAACCCGTTCTGACTAGTTACGACAACGACGGATCCAGAATCAGACCGAAACTAATAAGCATGTCTGATAATAACTTGCATCCCTCGTGAAATCCAATTAGTAGCCCAATATGATCATATGGTTGGGTATATGCTTCTATAGGAGTAAAACACAAACCAACTCCCTTCTTATTTACCACCCCGACATATGGGGTGAACCAGATAAAAATAAGAAGCCCAAGGTGAAGAGGCTCGTTGGTCTCACACAATTTGGCCTGAACCTCCTATTCAACTTTATTTTGTATTCCCCTCCACCTCTGCTAGATTCATTCCTTGGAAATGTTAATTTTGTTTTGATAGTAACACGAAAATCGACATTATTCATTTTTTCTTTAGTGAACAATAATTATTTTTCACGTATCAAATCGAATACGAGACTCGCAAAAAATTTTGTGATTTGGTTTTATCTCAACAAATTCCAAGTTTATGAGTCAGATAAACAAAATTCCAAGCTTATGAGTTAGATAAACAAAATTTCAAGGCTCTAAAACCGAATTTTTGCTGTTTTTAACACCCTTTTCATCACAGAAATGGATACATTCAATAGAAGACATAAACCCGACCGAAAGATAACATGCCACTAGATCTATTTCAAAGCAGTACAATTTTCCTTGATTCTTTTACTTGAAAGTGAGACAACACAATTTTATATATGTGTAAACAAACTATAGAGATCAAATTTTCTTAAACAAGTTCGATTTTTTTTTAACTATTATCAGTTTCATTTCTCACGTGATCAGTACTCACAATAGGTAGACTTCTCCTATATTGCTGGGATGTCAGCCTCCTCTCGAGGGGCGTTTTCCTCTTGCTCACAACAAACCTGTTCACACCTTTCCGCATTGGCATTATCGAGGGGAAATCTTCATCTGGGATCTGACTAAGTTCAGAAATATCCTTTATTTGCGCAGCACGTTTGAACCACCTTTCAGCTTTCGCCTCTTCCGACATGTCTA
>NW_027353957.1:0-1156 GCF_012295235.1 Primulina huaijiensis
ATTCTCATAAATGTTCTAGAGGAATCTAGAATTAAATTAATCAATAAGTTAATTTTATAAATTAAATAATATTTAATTTAATATATATACACACATTTTATATGGTGATATAAAATATGTGTATATATGATATTAATGTATCATGTATTGTTAAAAATTAATAAATACGTTATATATATTAATTATATGAGAAGTTTCAATATAATGAAATATAGATTTCTAGTACCACAAGAACTAGGAGTTTTTGTGGTAGAGGGACTCCTAATTGGATTAGGACTCTCACTCTATATATATACCATCAAGGGTCATAATTTGCACACAAGTTTTTGCACACAAAGCAAACAAAATCCCTCCCTTCTCTTGCATTGAAGCTCTCGGACACATTGTGTATAATCAAGGAAAACTTCGGCCAAGTGGTTCCTTATACCATCGCGCATCAAGGAAAACTTCGGCCAAGTGGTTCCTTATACCGTCGCGCCGTCGTCGCTACACCGTATCCGGATTTTGGAAATTTGAAGGCCATAGTCTAAACGCAAAATTGCTTGCGATTTCTAGTGCAATCCAAGCGAGGAAAATAGTTTCTGATCATGTACCTGATTAGACAATCAAAACCAGAGCTCCGTTCGTAGAGAATTACAAGGAAGACTATCTCCGCTTAAAAATCAGAATAATTTGGAGTCCAACGTTTTACACGCGTATGTATAAATTCTAGACACCTTATGAATGGTTTCAAACACAAGACGCCCAAGCACCGTCTCGATTGTCGATACGTAAAAATTTTAAACTTCCGCTGCGTCTTGGGTGCGAGAATTCGATGTCTCAACAGTACTTGCTCAAGGTGTCTATGTTTTCACACTCTTGTGTAGGCTTTGACGCACCTGAGTCCCCATATACATGAAATGAGTAAATTTGTAGCGATATAAATTTATTTATAAAAAATGAATATACAAATGAAGATATTCGAACTCATAATCATGATTCTAATAAAATATAGATTGTACATTCGTCGTAACATAAACAATTTTTCGGAACGTGCAATATATTGTTAGAATAGTAATTGAAAAACGAAAGCCAATCCATTTATGGTGACGAATCCTTGAACCTAACACGTACATATTTGATACACCTCCCTAGCATCTCCAACTTCCCTCACATG
>NW_027353958.1:0-1156 GCF_012295235.1 Primulina huaijiensis
TTGAAATTAAGTTTAATAGAAAAATAGATTTTTTGTCATACACAATATGTGTACGAACATACTAATTATAATATTCGTATCAAATTATAATCGTCAAATATTTAATATTATTTTACACGCAATACACGTATCTCAGTCATTAGTATATAATTATTATTAAGATTAGATGTAATCGGTAGGGGTAAAACGGGATTCGTAACGAATCTATCTTTCAGAATACCGCCACCGTTGTTTTCAAAAAAATTCAAAAAACAATCCTCACAGAGACTCTCTCTCTTGCCGGATTTACCCTCTCTGTTGTTCTACCTCCATTTGTCGGTGTATTGTGTTGCGCCTGGTTACTGCAATCCCAAGCATACAGATTCTGGGCATAGCTTCGTTTGCAATTTACCACGACCCCACCGATATTTTGATCACTTAAATTCTCTTACTCTATCCCTTTCATCACGCACCTTTTCGTACATATGGATTCCAAGAACCAGAACAAGCCTCCCAGTCCTACACATGTGAGTTAAACACTAATAACTCTTGTGATTTGAAGTTCAAGTTATAGCGGCTCACTTGAATCTGTTGTAGATTTGGGAAAATGGGATCTAATTGTGCTCACAAAAGTATGTTTGTGCTTCAATTTTAGTTTTACGAAATATTTTTTTTCCTCTTGTTTTTATTGTGGGCGAAGAGAATCGATATTTTTTGGGGGATGAGTTATGATTCTATTTTTTCCTTGTTTAAATGTGGTGTTTAGGTTTCGGTGGATAAAAGGCGGAGGATCGGAAATTCACAAATGGCACCGAACACGGGGGCACGGGTACAAACTAGACACGCGTTTTCGGTACTAAATGGGGGCCAAGATCTGCCTCCTAGTAGTGGGCCGCCAAGCAACTCTGGCTCTGAATGTGGTGTAATTGAGTTCACAAAAGAGGATGTGGAGGCACTGCTTACTGAGAAACCGAGAATCAAAAACAAATATAACTATAAGGTACGGCCATTATTCATCGATATTTGTTTTATAATTTGATCATTATTTTGTACCGCACATGATCTTATGTTACATGGTAGCGTAATGAAGTAACTGCGAATCTGCTTCAGATTTGAAAGCATCAATGAGTACACTTGTTTTTTAATCTGTATCTTTCTGTAGGAAAAAAGTGAGCAG
>NW_027353959.1:0-1157 GCF_012295235.1 Primulina huaijiensis
ACATTAATTTTCTCACTATAGGGCCTTGAAGATAAAGCCTGGAGAACAAAGCAAAGTAGCGTACAATTACTAGGAGCAATGGCTTACTGTGCTCCACAGCAATTGTCTCAGTGTCTTCCCAAGATTGTTCCGAAGTTGACTGAGGTTTGTCTGTACATGATGCATAAACAAACACGAGTATAAACAAATTCGCTTATATATGTGCTATTATAATGCAGGTTTTGACAGATACTCATCCCAAAGTACAGTCGGCTGGGCAAACCGCCCTCCAGCAGGTAAGTAATATTTTTTTCATGTTCCAGTGATTGCATTGTTGCCAAATATTTTGTGAATGGGTATTTTCTTTTTCAGGTTGGAAGTGTAATTAAAAATCCAGAAATATCTGCTCTAGTCCCCACTCTCTTGATGAGTCTTATGGATCCCAATGATCATACAAAGTATTCTCTTGATATTCTTCTCCAGGTAACTTAATTTACTGCATTCATTTCCTTGTTTGTGTTTATCCAAATTGTATGATCAGTGTCCAATTCGTTGTATTATATCTGCAGACAACCTTCATAAATACTGTAGATGCTCCATCTCTTGCACTCGTGGTGCCTATAGTGCATAGAGGGTTGAGGGAGAGGAGTGCTGAAACCAAAAAGAAGGCTGCTCAAATAGTTGGAAATATGTGTTCATTAGTTACCGAGCCAAAGGATATGATTCCATATATAGGCTTACTTCTTCCCGAAGTAAAGAAGGTACCTTTATCAATTCCTATATATCCAATGCTTTGAATTTCAGATTAGAGTAATGATAATTTATCATTTGGCAGGTCCTTCTTGATCCAATTCCTGAAGTCAGGTCTGTTGCCGCGAGAGCCCTTGGTTCTCTTATAAAAGGAATGGGAGAAGAGAACTTCCCGGACCTTGTCCCGTGGTTGTTAGCTACTCTGAAGTCTGATGGCAGTAACGTTGAGCGGTCTGGAGCTGCTCAAGGACTGAGTGAGGTTAGAATGTGATCCTTAATTTTCCAACATGTTTCATGTAAGGGGATGCTTTATTTTATTTTCATGATCACTCATTTGTGTTCTGCTTCTCCCTTTGGGGCCAATAGGACGATTATTAGAATGCTGCAAATAAATTGATTCATTAGGGTTATCTGTATTGAAAAGGCGC
>NW_027353960.1:0-1157 GCF_012295235.1 Primulina huaijiensis
AAAGAACCCATAAAAAAACTATTGATTTAATTTGCTAAATTAAATCAACAAGGGTATATTAGAAATTTCACAATTAGAAGTCATATATTTATATGTATGTTAGATTGTCAAGAGAACAATACTACAATTGATATAAGAGTCAATGTCATATGTTCAATTCTCATGCATTACAAAGTAATGCAATTATTGAGAAATGAATTGTTGGTGCATGGCAATAAGATCTCCCTGCTAGAATTATGATCGAAATATGACGCTTCAGCGATTTTATGAAATTAAAATAAGACCTAGACTTCACTTGGTATTTAATTTCTTGTCACTTAATGAACATAAAATATTTTGTGAGGCCCTGGCCTACTATATTAGTTTTAATTAAAAATTATAAGTTTTAAATTAGCTGATTCTCCTTACTAAACAAAACCATCGACTTTGAGTTCAACTTGTTTATAAATTGTTAACTCCGAGTGTCCTTATAGTATAGTTAGACCATGGCTGGAAATGATGAAGGACCGGCGATTGGAATCGATTTGGGTACCACTTATTCATGTGTGGCGGTGTGGCAACGTGATCGTGTTGAGATCATACCAAATGATCAAGGCAACCGGATCACACCTTCTTATGTAGCTTTCAATGAAACCGAACGTCTCATCGGCGATGCTGCCAAGAACGTAGTCGCCATTAACCCCACTAACACTGTTTTTGGTGAGACATTATACATGATAACCAATTTCTTCATTCAATAACCTTTTTGTTGTATGTAGATGATGCGTTTGGATTCTAATGTTCTTATTTGTATTTCTTTTTCCTCATTAAAACTCAATCTGCATATGCTAAAGTATATGTGTGTTGATTAAATTGTTTGTCCAAGTTTCTTGTTCATAAACTTTCATGATCTAAAGATATGCTTGAATAACTCTTCTGTTGATTTGGATGTGTGTGGTAATGAAATTGTAGAATTTGGAAAGTGTAGAATTTGTTAGTGAAGAAAAAACTGCTTAAGACAGTCTTCTTCATTAATATGGTCTCTGATAGTGTAATGCTTCTATGAATATGACTTACTTTATAGATGCTAAAAGATTGATCGGTAGGAGATTCAGCGACCCATTGGTCCAGGAAGATGTGATGCTTTGGCCATTCAAGGTTATTTGTGGTGAAAATGA
>NW_027353961.1:0-1160 GCF_012295235.1 Primulina huaijiensis
TAAAGAATTTTGTGTTTTAAATAGTTTTGAAATGAAGAATGTGTGGGAAATTACATTAGGGGTTTAAGGAAGAAAAATAAATTATGCATGTAATCAATGTAAGTCCCCAAAAATATCATAAATGAAACGAATTAAAATACGTTGGCAAAATTTTAGGGTTCTCTCCAAGAACAAGCGCCGGCCGAAAAAGACTGCTAGTTATTTTCAAGCTCAATCAGTAATTCATCAGTAATGTATAATAGGAATGAGTAATATGTTACATGTAACCGTGTAGATTGACATATGTGATATTTATGTGTTTATGTGACGTATTATGACATTTAATAATATCGATGTATGAAAATTAAAATATATTTTACATATATATTTGTGATATACGTGACATCGATCCATGATATCACATGTCATATTGGTCAAGATTTTACTGGTGACATCTTTATATTTTGTATGGATTCGAGATGTTATTTTGGGATAATACGAAATTGTTACTTTGTCCGAAAGATGATGTAGGCTGAGAAATGTACTAAGTGTCCGAAATCCATGGGAAACTGAATAAGATACACATATAGTTGATTGGTGGAGAAGTGGTCCTACACTGACGTAGCCTTTGTTCGCGTGACTTAAATAGAACATTTGATACAACTGATCTACTGACATCATTACTATATTTCAATTATCTTTGCATGAGATTTCCATATGAACATGCGTTAAATCCATATGTCATTCACTATGATAGATATTTTTATTTCGGTCATATCATACTGGATTATTATTAACTACTGTGACTTGGGTCGAGAGATAGAATCAAAATATGCAATTCATTGATTAAAAAGTATCAACGATATGTCTTTATCGTACATGTCTATTTTTTCCCGTAAAAAATTTATTGGTAGTTAAATACTTGTCAAATAGTTTTTGATCTCTAATTTTTTTCTACTTTTTAAAAATAAAAAATATCATTAACAACAAACAAATAGTTATATACATGGAACCAGCGTTTTTAAAATCGGACTAGATCGATTGATTCGAAAAAGAATCGGTCACGGGTCCAATCCGAAACAATCATATACCATGTTTTTATAGTCCAACCAATCAGAATCAGTTTAAAATCTATCCGACTGATTCAACTAATTTTTTTAAAAAATTTCTATTTTTTATAC
>NW_027353962.1:0-1162 GCF_012295235.1 Primulina huaijiensis
AAAGTTTTAAGATCACTCTCGTAACGCTTCAACATCAAGATATGTGTAATCGACAAAGCGCAAGACACCACTAAGCTTGGATCAGATGAATTGATAAGTTCTCTTCGAACCTTTGAGATGAACCTGGACCTACATAAGAATGAAAAAAAGAAGACTATTTCAAGTATCAGATTACTCTTACAATGACCTACTTAAACTTTCTTAGGAATTCAATGAGTCCGACATGTGTGAAGACTCCATCTCATTGATTACAAAATGTTTGGAGACTACCCGAAGAAGAAAACTAGACAGAAACCCAAACTTCTCAGTATAGTTGCTCCCGAGAAAACTGAGATATTGTCACCTAATCAAGGGCAGTTTCGACCGAGGAATGAAGGAAGGAACCAATCAGATGCCAAGAGGTTCAAATCTCTTTATAGAATGCACTAGTTTTGGACACTATGCAAATGAATGTCCAAATAGAGTTCGTAAAAACAAAGGTTTGAATGTCTCCTTGAGTGATGGAGAATCTGACGAAGAGCAGGAATCTTGTAGGCTTAAATTTTATCTTAAAAATTACAGGAAATGGTTATATTCCTCAGGACATCAGAAGTGAGATGGGCGCTAGAATTGGTGTTCCACCCAGTGTGTCAACACCGTCTCACAATCTTCCTTCTCCCGATGAGAGTCACCCTTTTTAGATGGTTGCGATCGATGACAAAGAACATGTGCCCATAGAATCGATCGCCCATGGACAACCGGACAATGAAATTGATGTAAAAAATCTACCCGATTTTGAATTACTCATTCGTGTATTTGTCGTTCCTTCTCAACCCCAGAGATTGAAACGACAGGCTGGATATGATCCAGATCTTTTTTCCCTCGAAGAAGTTCAAGCGTAAAGTAGAATCATCCTCCACTCCCTATCTCCTATACCCGGACTTCACCTCTGGTAATGATTTGGATGACGAAGATTTTGAGTCGGTGGTGCGAACAAAGAACACTACAGGTTCGAAAAACAAAGGTCCTACTGAGAAATATACAAGCTCCAACTCTGACAAAGAAATTGCGGCCATTAAAAACACGAGTAATACTGCTAAAGAAAAGGTCTCACTTGCCCAGTTTCTCCGGAAGACATCCGGCGTTGTCTCACAATCACATAATTGCAAAACAACAAGCCTCG
>NW_027353963.1:0-1163 GCF_012295235.1 Primulina huaijiensis
ATTTCGATCAATTATTTAATTAAAAAAATGATGTAATGTGTGCGAGTATATTTTACAAATTTTGCCTGTATAATATATGTATACCCCATTTCGTCCGTACAAAACGGCGAGCTGAAGGTTAAATATTTACGGAAGAAAGCATTAAAATATATAAATAATCAAAACGAAAAAAATATCCATACAAAATATATACATTAGAAGAGAAATCACTCTCCGGAGTCATCTTCGCCTCCGAAGATGGAGACGCGGCTGAAGAGAAGCAGAAGAACGAGGGCGAGGAACAGCGCGACTCCGACAGACGATCCGCCGACACGGTGGATGGTGTTTGGATCGCCGGTGGAGAACAACCCGGTGACGAAGGACCCGCTGTCGGAGGAGAGGAACTGGATGACCAGGATGAGGATCACCGGGAGGAGGAGGAGACCGAATGGGGTCAGGAGCTCGGCGATGAAGCCTGTGATGGCCTCACCCTGATCGCCGATGAGTGATGGCAGAAGCATCACGGCGACAACCACCACAGCGAAGATGGCGGCGTGGGGAGCTCCGGCGCGGCGGTCTTCTATCATTTTTGTCTGAGTTGGTGGGCTTTGGAATGAGTAGGATGCCGTGTTATATATGTGGGGGGGCTGTTTTGGTTTGGCATGTGAGGCATGAAACGCGCTTTATTTGAAAATAATAAATCGTTGTGGGCCCTACAAATGATCATTTTTTTTAAAATTATTTTCTAATTGGTTTTTTTCCCCCACAAAATATAAGTTTTCGCAGTCATTTCCTAGTTTTTTCACAGTACTCTCGATCGAGCTGGGATTGTCGTGTTATTTAGCTCATATAGAACGAGCAACTCTCTCAATTTACACGAAAATTTTTATATCACCTGTCTCATTAATGAACTTTTAGATATGAAACACGCTTTATTTGAAAATTATAAATCGCAGTGGGAACCACAAATTATCGTTTTTTTTTAAAAAAAAAATGATAATTGTTTCTTCCTTAAAATATAATTGATGTTGTTGAAATCCTGAATGGTATGGTTTTTTTAAAAAAATAATGTAATTTTAAAAAAAAAATTCAAAAATAATGTAAAAAAAAAAAAAAACATTTCCAAAACTACTGCAATTCGCGCTTACGGAGTGAGCAGCGTCCGCGCTTCGTAAGTACGGACG
>NW_027353964.1:0-1164 GCF_012295235.1 Primulina huaijiensis
ATTTTGCACGGCTTCAAAATTATCGAGCTCTGAAAACCACTAATATGTTCAACCTTCAAAAAGATTCTAGCTTTTAGTTCCAAAGAAATATTTTTTATCTTAATCTTCAAATTTATCGTTTCTAGAAGAAAATGTCAAGCTTCAGTTTCTGAATGTGGTAATTGAACATTACAAAAGGCAAATCCATCTGCACATTTTTAAGTGTCTCGTACCATCTTTTATTATGGATCGGTAGATGAAAAATGAGTGTCAACAAGAAACCAGTTCTAGAATCCATTGACCAACTATGAATATCAGTAAGCACTATAGACCTCTAGCATATTCAGTCTTTGAAAAACTTCTAGATTTTCAGTATCTAATGGCATTGGAGAAATGGGCGGAAAACTAGATACCTTAATTTTGACATACATTATCTCTAGCCCAAAAATCACGAAGTTAATTTTCTGAATGTGATATTTGAACTTATCAAGAAAAAATTGGTAAAATTTATTCCCGTCGTATGTACTTTTCTTTCATCTCCTAATTTTGTCGAACAGAAACAAAGAAATTATGCATTTAATTCTGACATTCAACTTCAATGAAATCACAATCACAGGAATCAAAATCCCGATTTGATAAAAACAAATTAGAAACACACAGATTAAGAATTTAATAAGCAGAAATCTTCATGCAGAAAAAAAAAAACAGAAACAGAAACCTAACCAGCTGGCTTTCCTTGTAACCACCAATCGCAAGGCCTCCATTCCATGATTCTCCGTACAGTCCATATCTCTGACTTTTCTGATCTGCTAATTCGGGTATCAATTAACTTGATTCGAAACAAAAATATAAAGCAAATTCCGAACCCAGGTGAACCAAAAAATCCAGCATTTGCAATTTCGAAATCAAAAAGGAAAAATCGACTTACATCGGAGAATTCAGAGATGCTTGAGGAAATTGGGAAGCAGGGGAAAACAGAAAAAGGGCTAGAAAGAGAGAAAAAAACATCAGGGTTACGATCAGTAGGGTTTTCCCCACAAACATTTGAACTTGAACTTGTAGAATCCAGATAGATCTCAGTATGAATGAGCTTCTGTCACCCCAAACATCACAATTAGTTAATAATTTTAATACAAAATATTGGATTCGAGATTTAACAATCACTTCCTTCGACTTAAAAAACTA
>NW_027353965.1:0-1164 GCF_012295235.1 Primulina huaijiensis
GAGCCCGGCTTGATTAACATGATAAACGAGCTTTTAACGAGTCGAACTCGAGCTTTTCGCGAGCATATTAATTTCAAGACAAATCGAGCTCGAGTCTGATGATAAAAGCTCGAATCGAGCTCGAGCCTCTATCAATATTAAACGAGCCAAGCTCAAGCCCGATACAATTTGACTTGGTTTAGATTATTTATATCCATATATGTAGGACAGTTCACCAAATGGCAAATATTATAATCTACAAAAGGAGTTTGTGTTTTTCTCTCGATTTAATATAGACTTAAAATTTTATTTAGATTGAATGCGAAATTACAAAAAGAGCAAATCGATAAACCTTTTTTTCACCAATTTGGACTTGTTACTTGAAAATTTATACTCACAAACTTTTCCTAGATAGGACAAAATTTTAAATCATGGAGTAACTTAAACAAGTGAAAGAAAAATAAAAATAAAAAATCTTAAAAATTTGCTAGTAAATTAAATATAGAAGAATTTGGTAGAATTTATTTGAAATTTATGAAAATTTTAATAATTATCAAAGGTTTAAAAAATTTCATTGGGATAGACTAGTTTAAATTTATAAAAAAAGATTATAAGAATATATAGGTAAAGGAAATAATGGTGCCCTAAAGGCGAATTCGAGGACTTCACTATGTGAGAAGAGGCGCAATTGGATTCCGAAATAATCGATAATTAACCATTGATGAATAATTAATTACTTGCAACGCGAAACAAATTAAAGATATGTTCAACTCTAAAATATCACATTTTACAACTTTAGACAGCTAGCTTTCCCCCAACTTTCAGACATTACATGACAATCACGAAGTGCACATTATTTGAATCTTACACACAAAAGCATACAATCAAATTCAAAAAAGAAAACTTTGAAATCCAACGAACTTCTAAAGCTTTAAACATAGTCCACATTCAAAGAACAATTCTTTGGGTCGACAGTCTCCAGAGCATGTTTGTTTTTGGGTAGCATTGCTCGAAAATCTTCCTGCGATCAAACGCGCCGCTCTGGTGTCCATTGGGGAGCTGCAGGGCTGAAATGGGCGGATAGAACTCGAGCATTCAGTAGTTCCACGATGGGAGTGAAGCTGACGCATCTCGGAGCTTTGTACTGATTAATCGACGCGCCTCTTGATATCGCATAATCCATCA
>NW_027353966.1:0-1164 GCF_012295235.1 Primulina huaijiensis
AAGTCAAACTTTAGTTCAATTTGTTCTTATGCTTTAAATTTTGTATGATTTCAGAAAATCGATTGGTTTTTTGATTGAAAATGGAAGATAACAATTGACTGTCACTTGAAGAGCTGGAGGGAGACTATGGTCACGAAGTTCAAATTGATCAGATTTCAGAAGTGAAATATGGAGTCCATGTGTTTGATGTTCTTGTTGGAACCATCATCTTCTGCACTTTCAATCAAGCCATGTTTTGAAGATTTTCAAGACATTTCGATGGGCTTTATCATGTTCTATCTTTTGGCTTGTATAACATCGTCTTTTATATTGTTTAGTTTGCTTCTTGGGGCTCAAATTGAATGACTATTATTGGTACAATTTTTCTCGTTTGTTTGTTTCATTGTTCGTAATGGCAACATTGGTTTTCTTTCTCAGCTTACTCCTATATAAGTTTGCTTATAATGACTTTTTCTTAAAAAAAAAATTTTAAATTAAATAATGTTTCATTCTATAATTTGAATGTTGCAGAAGAACTTATTATACTCGGCAAAATAATTTATATACGCATTTATAATTATTCTAGTGAAAAGGAATATATGTTTGTGCTTCTTGTTTTTAGTTGTGAAGGAAAGCACAAAGATCAAATATTTACATCATTATTAAATTTTATCATCATATTCTCGGACTGATCTTTTACAAGGCCAAAGAAAAAAGAAAAAAAAATTTCTTCATCTAAAACATATATCAAATTCAGTATTGATCACTCACTTAAGTAGTCCATTGAAATAAAAAGAACCAACACATTCACACATCCAGAGACAAAAAATATCATAGCAACAAACAACAATTATATATAAACATCGAATTCAAAAGAAAATGATACATTAAAGAACAATATATATTGTAACGTCTACTAATTTTAAAATGCTACGATTTTTTTTTAAAAAAAAAAGCTGATACCTGAGAATTTAACCTAAATACATGCATGCAATACTGCTGAAATTATACATTGTTAAAATAGCAATAATCAACTAACAGGAAAAATGATGCCATTTAAATAATAGATAAATCATCAAACCTAGACTTATGTTTAAAATAATGCAATAAAGAACACGTAAAAATCTTCACAACCATCAACATAATAAAATGACCAATGACGTAATAAAATGAATGAGTAAAATG
>NW_027353967.1:0-1164 GCF_012295235.1 Primulina huaijiensis
GATAGGTAAACTTGTCTGAATCAGCAATAAGAACCTGTATAACAAACATATGACAAATTTCAGAATCCAAAAAAGGAAATCGCATTGTGTAGTATGTCATATACTGCTAAACTCTGTTAAACAATTTCTAGTGTATCAACATTTTCCATAGTTTTAGATCATTAGTTCCAATTTCAAATACAACAAGTGTTTGGATTGACTGATCCATAATTTAAATCGATTTCACTTGATTGGATAACTGTGGATTTTTTGGATTTCAAATTCCTTCACTACCATTTTTAACTTATATTTTAATCATTCGAATGGATTTGAAAATCTTCCAAATTTGGAATACTTTGAAATCCATTTTGACATCATTTCTTCAAATTCAAATCCACCAAATCAAACACAACCTGAAAGTAAATTTGGACATACAATTCTTTAGGCCACGGACAAAGTATGCTGCAAAACACTTGACAAATGACAAGTATAAGTTGCAGCAATTTCATATTCTAGAAAACAATATGAGACTGAATATTTTCATACATGGATACCTATCATGTGAAAGAAAGACACTTTCACAGTTCTCAGCTGTATTTCTCAGAAAGATTTAAGTATAATACCATGGGGGAACTGTTAATAAACTTCATTATTTCCAACCAAGCATGTCACTAGCAGCTATTCAAAGCCAACTGACCATGCACCAAAAGGCTAGATAATTAAATTTGATGATGAGATGGTTTAATATATTTTTGGCAAAAAGACACATTTCTGCTGTCACACCTGGATCATCCTACCCTTTTAACCATTCATTAAAAACCATCAAAGTGTGCTCCAGGCTCAAGGCAAAGAAGCATGCAACCTTTTCACTTGAAGACAGACATGCCAAGGCACATCCCTTTTGTGAGGCGTGTGGCTTGGGCAAAAAACAAGCATCTTGGAGCACCAAGAAGGCCCAAGGCGCATTTTAAATGTGTGTTAAAATGAAAGAAACTTTAATTTGAAATGAAATCCAATGTAACAGTTGTTCATATTTGCTTGTACTCTAAAGATTACTTATTTGTTTTACTTTGGCTTGTAATTTACATAACATATAAGCTTTTCTTCATACATCCAATTTTAAAATATGAACACCTGGTGCAATTCAGTTTGATAAGGCATGTGCCTAGAGCCTATATTCCATTC
>NW_027353968.1:0-460 GCF_012295235.1 Primulina huaijiensis
TGAAATTCCGCATTTTCCGGTCAACTTTTCGTCGCCGTCATCCACTGCTCCGATCGGTTCCGTTCATACATCCAAAGATTCGTCTCTTCAAGGCGATGCTTCTGCTAAAATTTCAGCTCTATCGGAGTTGATTTGCTCGGTCGATTTAAGCTCCAAAGTCCCGCCTGTACTGTTCACGGCGACTCCACCCACGAATTTGTCCACGCCGGACGATTCCGGCAACCTCTGTTCGATCGGGACCCCGATCTGGAAAGCCCATGACCAGACGATTCCAATTCCACAAGCCCCGACGTCATCGGTGTTCATTTCCGACAGTAATTTCAGATCTACGATTTCTCCTGCTGAAACCCTCGCGTCGACGGAGTTTTTCTTCAATTCCGGCGCCGTCGCTGCTCCGTTGGTCAATTCCTCTGGTCCGTATACTTCTATTTCAATGGGTAATCCATCCATATCTTCAATT
>NW_027353969.1:0-1168 GCF_012295235.1 Primulina huaijiensis
ACCCTACTGGACCTTAGGAACCCACGGAAACCATCCCTAGCCCCAAAACCGAACCACATCAACCTTCCCATGAAGTGGCTGAGAAATCCGATGTGGACAAGGACTCATGTGTAGGTGCCTAGGACTCTAACCATCGACTCGGCTCTCGAACCAGCCTCTCCATCACTCACCTAGGACCCTTAGGATGCACCATAGCCCAGCCCTTGAACCCCAGACCGAGCCCCATCCCGTACACAAGCTGTGCAACTCCTGCGCGCAACTCCCATGTCTCTCGGGTATGAGTCCTTGTTAGCAAGGACTCCTCCCAGCCCACTAACTCGAGTCCTAGCATGTCTAGGACTCTACCTTGGACCCTTTACAGACTTTGGCTAAGCCCTGACTCAATCCAAGACCGAGTATGCCCTCTTGAACAAACCCGAAGCTCTTGATCTCACATGACAGCAACTAGAGTTCAGCTTATTTCCATGATTGTGTGTGGTGTTTAGGTGATGTTATAGGACTCTAAATTCATGTAAAACAATGTTTGATCAATACCTATATCATGGCAGCCCTTAAAAGATACAAAAACATGATTTTTGAAGGAGTATACAAGCCAAAAGTTTGACATATGATGAAATTCCGAAAATAAATTAAAGTGACACTCGATTTCCATACTTTTCATGCCTAAAAACATATTATGGTGTGATGATGTTTGAAGGAAAGAATAGGCTTGCCTTTCCGTATTTAACGCACAATTATTCGTTGACGATTTGCGAAGAACGGAGCAAGACCTTGGCTCGAATTTTTCCTTGAGCTTGTTCAAATTTTCTTCCAATTTTTGTGTGTGAGTTGTCGTGTATTTGAGTGTTTTGGTGTGCCAAAATTCTGAAAATTGAGGCGTTTCTTTTGTTTTTTTTTTTTTGTGTGTAGAGTTTGGGGTGTTTTACATAATTTATACTAATTAACTCCTTAATTAAGCTTAAGCCCACTAAGCCCCTCCCCCAAATTAGGCTCATTAGTCTTAATTAGGATTTAATTATTAAAATAGTTTTGTTAAAATAAGTTTGTGAATTTATTAGTCGGGTTGCCTTAAAAGTTCGTATTTTTGTTGAAAACCCAACACCGATAAAAATTACGTCCCAGTGTATAAATTCACCTCAAAACCCCATATTTTCAAAAATAAGAAAAA
>NW_027353970.1:0-1168 GCF_012295235.1 Primulina huaijiensis
CAGTTCCTCTATATAAGCAATATGAGCTGCTGCTACAGAACACCTGCCGTTGAGTGCTTGTTTGATAAATTTCTTTCGAGAACGGCAAAGCTGCAATCCTTTGTCTTCTTCCATTCTAGAATTTGAGGCTCCCATTTACTCTTACCTGGCGATGCCCCTTTAAGTGCCAAATTAGTATGCGGGGATATGACTTCTGCTAAATACATCCTGGATCACATAATATCATATGAGTTATGGGAATGCATAAATCACGGACCATTAAATTAATAAATTGTTGGTGATAAAAATGGGTTACTCAATTAAATAACAGAGAACCTATACTTCCATCAAATCTAATTTAAACAGGACATTAGTTTAACAGAATAGAAGCGACTCAAGATCTGTTTTAACATACAAAACAATCATGATTCTCAAACATAGGCCTTTTTATCATTTCAATTTTTACCAAGATAATGAAGAATGAAAGATCCGTAAACAATATGCAATATTAACTTTGTTTATGAAAGGAAAGGTTTTTCAATATTCATGATAAAGCACAGATCAACAAGATAACAAATGGAATAAATTTATGAAGTTAAATAAACACATATTACGAACACGTTCAATAAAATGCCCAAATCAATGTCGAACCAGATATCAGGGTTATGTACTGAAGTCCTCAATTTTAAATCTCATATTTGTTGCGAACAAAGCTGGCTTACAATCACCGCAACATGAAGGATATATTCAGCATCTTTAGTTTTTGAAAGCTTTCGAAATTAAGCAAGCCCCCGCATAAAACAAATTTCTAGCATTAACCAGAAGGAAACAAGACTCAAGTCCAATTCCTTTAACCAAAACAACTTATACCGATCCTTCTGAACCCACTAAGAAACCAAACCCATCAAAGGAAATGAAAATCATAAGGCTATCTTTGGAAGTAGAAATCTATTAAAAACACGATTAATTGCAAAAATTCAAAACCCAAATCAGCCAAAATAAAAATCTAATTCGATTTCGAAATCTATACAACAACAACAAGATAACATAATCACGCGAGCCCAAGAAACCAAAAACAAATAAATCACAACTTCCACCGCAAATCCAATCAAGATTCACAAACCGCTAGCAAATCAAATGAAAAGGTCAAACGAATTCAGGGCCACTCTGTTTCAAGTCAATCTCTTTC
>NW_027353971.1:0-1169 GCF_012295235.1 Primulina huaijiensis
AATTTACCAATATCAAGTCACTGAACATATCACTGTCTCTGGGATAAAGTAAACACTAAGGCATGCATTTCCGAAGCCTAGCTGAAGTTTAACAAAAAGAACAAAGCATATCTCGACAATTCACGCAGATTTAAAAGAACACTACCCTGGTAAAATTTACACACGAAGGTAATCAGGCACGGACTGCCTACTTAAGAAAAGCACAGAATTTCAGTACGTTAACAATTTCTTTGCATTTCAATGAGATAACATAAACACACAATCAAAATTTCTTTATCTTAAATCCACAGGTTTACAGTAGACCGCCCATAAATGAAGCAGGGAGTGCTTTGCATTTCAAGGAGATAACATAAACACACAATTAAAAGCTCTTTATCTTAAATCCACAGTACTACAATAGACCGCCCATAAATAAAGCAGGGAGGACACGTAAAATCAAAAGTAACCGGACAAGAGGGCGAGCATAATCACTGCAGCTTACAAACTTTAACATGAGGAACGAAAAGTAGAGCCCAAATTACATTACAAACAATATAATCAAAATAAACAAAAGTAACACAAATAAATACAAAAGCATAACCAGAATACACAGATTGCCCAGTACACACAACCAAAGAGCCGGAAACAATGGTTAACAATAAATAACAAGCATATCAGACGTACAAAAATATTTTCCACTCCCAAAAATATGACTAACCTTGCGTCAAATTCAAATACTCGATCGTTCAACAAAAAACATTCAGATCTAAACCGGCCGATCTACACAGACCTTATCTCATTAACAGTACCATAATTTTTTATCAATCCACCACGGATCTAACGAAGAACTGGCAGAAGGATCAAGCATTAATACTTCAAGCAATCAACAGGCAACCAATCAAAAGCATCCGAGCGAAAACAGAAGAAACAACAGCCGGACAAAAATCGAAACTATGCAAGATCCTCATTAAAAAAAGTAAACAATTCAAAATATAGACACAAAGCAAGTAAAATTCAATCAAATTCTGGCGTAACTCAGTACGATTCGACGAATTACCAGCTAGGCGGTCGCCTCGTTGGGCGAATGAGGAATCTGAATGGAAATGGCAGACTGGTTGTGTGGTGTCTCACTAGTGGCCAGTCCTCATGTTAAATGCTTGCATCTCTTGTTTTTTTTTTTTTTTTTTTTT
>NW_027353972.1:0-1172 GCF_012295235.1 Primulina huaijiensis
ATCCATTCTCTATAATGAAGGAATACTCCATTTTGGAGTTGGGTTTGAGATGCCCTAATGAAGATAACAATATTCACCTTACTATCGCTATTTTTATTTTTCAACAATAAATTCAATATATAATACCTCGATAAAGTTCAAATTTTATTTTTTCTTGAGTTCGTAAAAACTAATAAAATTGAGTTGTTTTAGGTTTGATATACATATACGCATATAGTGTTGCAATATTATGTCTAAATATAAAAATATTATTAATGGGATCCATAATCAGAACAATATTTTTACTTGATTTGTGACACCTATTTTAATATCAAAACCTTAAAGTTGTAAAAATTATTTAGTTAGACTATGAGTATTCAAAGTAATAAAACAAAAACAAACATATTAATTAATTTTTTTACAACCATAATTTCTAAATTTGCTATGATATATTTTAAAGTTATAAAGTTATATACATAAATAATTTCCTTGAAAAAGTAGCTACATGTTCTACAAGTATTCATGGATTGAAATTTTATAGGACATAAAACATGAATATAACTGTAATATTTTAAAAAACTTTTATTTTCCGAGGAGAAAAAATATTTTAAAAATATAAAAAAATTTATAAATCATTTTAAGTAAATATAGATGTAAGAGTAATTTGTTTCACATAAAAACGATTTGAATCCATTCTTATTTCATTTTTCTATCACTTTGATGTATGTAAGAGCAATTATCACACATAAAATCAATTTTAACTCATTTTTATTCTTTTGAAGTGTTCTCTTATGACAACGAACAATTATTTGTGTTTGTCATGCATAAAGCTTTATGGTTTGGCCCTTTGACACCCACGTCCGTGCAATCATCATTATCACCATTAGCTTAGTATATGACTTTGCACGGTATATCATAATTATAAGAAATAAAAATCTTGTTTTGGGTAACAAATATAACTTATGACCCGAAGATCATGAAACGTTTGAACTGAAAGATTATTCTTTCACTATCATTCAGTTTTGTTAGGTTAAGCGTGCATGAGTAAGAGTAATATTGAGGTGAGTGAATTCCTGAGAAGTTATCGTACGTCAAATTGCTGACATTGTGTCACTTGTTTTAAATTTCATTAAAGATATAGTTCGCGAGGTGAACACGGTGAAGGAGTAACATATCAAACTATATATACATAT
>NW_027353973.1:0-1173 GCF_012295235.1 Primulina huaijiensis
TAGTGAATTTTAAAATAAATTGAAGAAAAATAAAATTCAGTCACCACTTATTGGAATTAAATTTACACTCTATGTTTTTTTTAAAAAAACTATAATTTAATAAAATTTAAAATAAATAGAAGAAGAATGAAATTTACGTTTAGTTTTTTTTTGTTTTTTAAATTATATATTTAATGAAATTTAAAATAAATAGAAGAATAATGAAGTTTACGCTTCATTTTTAAAAATATGAACTATATTCTTATTTTTAAAATAATTATTTTGTTTTATTTATCTCTTTTTTTTTATTTGATTTGAGAATTCTATCTTTAATTTTTAGGATGTCTTTTTGTTTGGTTTTAATTTTTTTCATCAATTAATAAATTTTAAAATAAATTGAATAAAAATGAAGTTTACGTTTTTTGTTCAAAATTTTATAATTATCCAATTTTTGAGTAGGTTTTTTGTAAGACGGTATCATGTAGATATATATCTAATTTTTTTTATTACTTAACGTTAATGCATTTCAAAATAAATAGAAGAAAAGTGAAGTTTACACTATTGTTCAAAATTTTATAGTTCTCCAATTTTTTATTAGATCTTTTGTGAGACAGTTTCATTGATATATATCCTAATACGGGTGGATCCAATCATTTCCAGAGTGAAAAAAAAAAATTTTGTTTCTTTCATGATTCGAGTCGGATAGAAGAATAATAAAATTTATGCACCATTTTTTAAAATGCATTATGTCCTTATTTAAAAATAATTATTTTGTTTGATTTATCTCCTTTTTTTTGTTTGATTTACGAACTTCATCTTAATTTCTTTTGGATGTCATCTTTTTTTTTTATGTCTTTTTTCATTAATTAATGAATTTAAAATAAATCAAATAAAAATGAAGTATACACTCTTGTTCAAAATTTTATAGTTCTCTAATTTTTGAGTAGGTCTTCTGTGAGCTGGTATCATGGATATATATTTTTGTGATATGTTGATCCGGTCCTTTTTCGGAGTGAAAAACATTGTTCTTTCATGATTCGAATAGGATATGAGACATATTTCACAAAATTGACCCGTGAAACAGTCTCATATGAGTTTTTGTGCCAATTTTTTATTTTTAACTTGAGTAAGTTATCGTCCATGAATAATGTAAATTGTGTGAAGTTACATCTTTGTCTTTATTTTCGTTAAATA
>NW_027353974.1:0-1173 GCF_012295235.1 Primulina huaijiensis
AATGCTTTCGCAAATTTTCCGAATTATCGGAACAAAAATCATCATGGTGCTGCCACCGTTCCGACAGGAACGCAGCGAAATACTTCGAGCGGCGAAGAACGAGCGAATGAAGGTGTACCAGAATCTCGGTTCGATCAACGGTCGCGGCGGCGCCGTGCTCGGTGTCGGATGAGGCGTCGACGCGATCGGGGTGAAGGCGGAGGATGACGTCAGCGGTTGCTGCGTCGTTGAATCCCCCACCGCAGGCGGAAGCGACGGGGAGGAGTGAATGGGGAGACGATTCGATTGTGGAGGAGAAGTAGGGGTTGGCATCCACGCGCTGCCTCTTCTTGGGTGCGTCGGAGATGGCTCCGTCGCAATTGTTGCCACGTCCAACACTGGACATCAGAAACTTCAAGAGAATGAAATGAAACGGTGGAAGGTTTTGGAAGGGAAAAGATTACTTAATAAGTTTAAAACTTTTATTTCACTGAAAAAATTAATAATTAAATTTATAATATTTTAT
Organism: Primulina huaijiensis; assembly: GCF_012295235.1. Classification (NCBI taxonomy): domain Eukaryota; kingdom Viridiplantae; phylum Streptophyta; class Magnoliopsida; order Lamiales; family Gesneriaceae; genus Primulina; species Primulina huaijiensis. The sequence goes on from NW_027353974.1 coordinate 506, forward strand.
TTACAAAATATCTAAATTATTTTGGATGTCGATTATTTTTCCTTATTAAAAATAAATACATTAAACCAATCAAGAATTCTAAAAGTATCATTTTTTATGTTTGCTATTTTGGTACCAAGTCAATTATTAATTTAGTAGGTAAACTGTGTCATTCGATGAATAATGTTATTTTATTTGTTTAGTTTAATTTTATATATAAGTAGTCCTTTTTAAATATCTTGTGATTTGATTTATTCAATCTAAAACATTAAGATAGTATTTGTAAATATTTAAAAAAAATTATTTTAAAATTTTCTTTTATAAAAAAAAGCCAATAATAATTTTTTTTAAAATATTATTTCAAAATTATAATTAATCTCCCATTATTTTTTGTCTATTCCAGTATAATTAAGACATATGTGTGTAGATAATAAATATTAATAAAATATGCACACACGTGTTATTATTATTTTTAATTTGATTAAATAATTAACATTAAATATTTTCAATTTAGAAGAGTTGTCCGATTTAGAAAGAAAGTTTTGTTTAAATTTTTTTTATATAAAATATGGAGTGATATTTAGAGATTTTCAATAGATTAAAAAATAATTAGATAATTAAATATTTTGATGTCATCTTGTTGTGTTTGGCCCAATATTTTCTCCAGCCCATTACCTTAACCCTTATTG
>NW_027353975.1:0-1174 GCF_012295235.1 Primulina huaijiensis
TAAGCCCTTTCCGCCTATATCTGCTAGTGGCTGACTTAAAATTTTATCACCTGTTGTTTTAATGATCACAATCTGAATCGCCCCCTCCTCGGCTAACTCGGGACTATCAGTTTATCCCGTGTTTCATAAGCTTGAGCAAGGGCAAGTGGTCTGTTGTAGACGAAGAAGAGCAACATGAAAGAAGGCATTCAGTGAACAATATAGAAACTTATAGTTGCATGCTCGAAAGTTGCTGAGAATGAATGTCAGAAAGGAAGGGAAAGAAGGCATTTCTCTGATCAGTAGTAGCACATTATCGCACATACAATCCAATATCCAATAATTTTATTAAAGGAAAAGGGAAACAAATCACAATATCTGATGCAGTCATAAGCATGATCGGAGTATCTTCTATCAACCTGATTTTCTGGGGACATCTCAAAGCTAAATCAATCGCTGATATCAGTCATTAAAGGAGTAATGATGGTACTCGAATATAAGTACGCCCTGGTGATAATTTATCAGCTGTAGCGCCAACATTTGTGAATAATTCCCAGGTATACTAATCGATAAACACGCCAGATATGCATAAAAGATAACTGGCAAAAGGAAATTAAGGCAAGGATTCTAAATCCGATCGCTAAAAAACACATTTGGAGATTTGAGGCCGAGTTTCAAGTTGGACAAACCACGTGCATTCAAAGCAAATGTTTGTTCCTCGACTTCACAAACAATGGAAAGAAATGAGAAGACTGATCTTTACCTTCCCCTGGTACCAATTCTGATAACAGCAGCCTTTGTTCGAATCTTCTCTTCGACTGCAACCGAAGCCCTCGTGACAAAAACTCTGCATCGTTGGGTCAATGCTGGAGATTTAAAGTGAGGCAAAGATAATCCAACAACTGAAATTGAAGCGGCAATGAGATGAGTAGGAGCTTCATTTACAGTGGCTATGGCGGTCTCCATTGGAGAGATGGATGTCGATAGCGTTCTTTATCCTCCATTTCACATCCACCATATCAGCATAAGTGGCCACTTTCTATTTTTTCACCAATCAATTTACAATTTTTATTAAGGTAATATCCCAGAATCTATTTTTTAGCCCACGTTAAAAACCCAGATATAAATGCTGGGTCGAATATGTGAGATTAGGGGTGTCAATCGGGTCGGGTGGGTGGGGTTTCAGGTCAACTCG
>NW_027353976.1:0-1174 GCF_012295235.1 Primulina huaijiensis
ACACACACACACACACACACACACACACACACTGTATTTTCATTATTGGTGATTCCTCCTTGTACCAGACGAATTTAATGTCAGGATGATCAATGATATAAACCTGATGATAAGACTTGTTTTTCTTGGATCTTGAAAAATGAGATGATTCATGCCAGTAAAAACATGAATCAATATATTTATATAGATACACACACATATATATAAATATACATACCTCTTTCAGTAGATCGATTTACCTCAACTGTCCGAAAATTTGCCAAATATGTCTAACTTTCTTCTAAGAAAACAACCCTCTACTCAATTTAGCAGCTCCGATCCCACTTTTCTTACAAGGATGATCCAGCCTGTTATCCATTAAAAACACACTCCATTCATGTTCTTAAAACTTATTTCTATATATTTCCTGTTAATTAGGCAAGAAAAGAAAAATGGAAACCCTAGCAAGCTAGAAGCTGCTGGCAAGAGACATAAACGAGGAGACACGAAGTAGAGTTATTTTACATGAGATGAGAGAATATTGGGAAAAAGAAATGAGTGAGTGATTTATGGGAATGTGAAACAAATTAAAAGCCTGTCAATTGAGTATTATTAAAACAATGCTTTGTGCTGACTCTAAACATCTTTCTGAAAAAAAAAAGTGTGAGAGAGCTAATGAATATATATATATATACAAAAAGAGTGAACTTACACTTCTTCTGTAGCAGCAGACTGATCACTCATACAAGTCCCTTCTCTAACAATGATAAATGAAACTAGCATCTATGATTTTGTTTGTGGAACAACGTGCTTTCTAGGCACTATATATATATATATATCAAAGGAAATTTTGCTTCTTTTTTTTGTCGTCAGTCCTTGATTTTGGTCTATGATATTGGTGATATAGAGTCTTAGACCTATATCATTCATTTTTTGGCAATCACATATTTTGGTTTTTGTTGTGCAACTTTAGTCATTTTTTCAATGTGAGATTTTATATTAAACTAGAAATATCAGTGTAATGTCAGAGTCGTGCAGAAAAAAAAGGAAAAAAACTAAGATAGTGAATCAAAACTAAAATTTGACCAAACAAATTACCAAAATAACAGACACAAACATCAAAATTATGATTATTTCGTATATTTTCCGAAAGTCTCATTTTAGATGTCATAAAAACTTTCTCGTATTTAGTACA
>NW_027353977.1:0-1174 GCF_012295235.1 Primulina huaijiensis
CCAAAGGAAGATCATTCCATTTAGCTCGACAAACAGGACAAAGGTAATTTCCATATGTAACACTGTTGCTTACGCAGCTAAAATGGAAGGAAAGAGCACCCTCAGCAGTAAAGACGGTTTGGCCTTGCCCCGATTCCATAGACTCCAAGCAAATGGCACATGTTTTCTGAAACAAAATGAAAAATTAAGTGTATGTGAATATTAATTTCTACATAACAGTTGATTTCAAAAGGTAAAGTCACAACTATAATTATGAGATTCCATGAATTACCAGTATTTTTGCACGCAAACCACTAGGCAAAACTGACTGTCGACCACCATATATAACACATTGTACAATCTCAAACAGGAATATGTTGCAGAAATCATATTTGGAAATTCTCCCAGTGCTACATCAATAATTCTGTTAAGAAAGAACCAATGGTAGAAATCAACTCCCAAATTGTACATAACCAGGAAAAAATTTCAAAGAAAGTGAAGTCAATCGCCATAATGCATTTGAGAGATTAGCCCATCATAATGAAAATGTCGAGAATCTTACAAATACATAAACATGGGTGAAAGTAAAGATTAAATCACCGGAGAAACAACGAATTAATCATCAAATGGAGTCTTGAAATCATACGGACCCTCTATGTAACTACTACAAAACTAGAAAACCAATCTAATCACGTAGAAATACAATCTTTACAATCCATCCAGGAAATCACAACAAATAGAATCGGAACCAGTGAATTATAAACCCCAGTAAACCATCATAATCAAGAATTTCGCTACATAATCATGCCAAGTAAACGCAAAACAAGATAGGTAAAAAGAAAAGAGGAAAGAAGAAATAAGTAACCCAATCAGTAACATTCAGAAAATTTTACATTATCTGCTTGAGAACCCATGGAATTCTCGTCTTTGGCTTATTTCTGATCGTGCAGCGGGAGTGCGAATCTTGTGTGCGAACCGCGAACTTCCGTTGTGTATATATTTATATATGTATATATATATATATCCAATCGGTGAATTTACTTAAATATCCCTTATTTCCATCTAATCTAAAATGTTTATAATCTAAAGTCTAAATCTAAAAAAATTCAAATAATCATGTTTTTACATGAATTTACTTAAATATCTCTTGTTTACACCATATACTAAAAATTTGAATTATCTATTAAATATTATT
>NW_027353978.1:0-1174 GCF_012295235.1 Primulina huaijiensis
CAAATAAACTTCGGTTTTAACATTTATATTCGAATTACAAAATTCAGCTTTCGGTTCGGTTCGGTTTTAGGTTATTTCGGTTTGGATTTTCTGTTTTTTCGGTTTTATCCGAAGTTTGAACACCCCTACAATGGGGTGAGGGCAGGTCTGTCATCCCATCTCCATCTTCGAATTCCATCTTTACCCTCGTATCCACCTCGATCCCCTTTTATTTGCACATATTAACTTAGCAGGGTCCAATAAATCGGCATAATGGTCATTCTCTAGCCTATATATGTGTGTGAATACCATAAATTTTTGCTAGAAATGAAAAAGAATGGAACATTTTGGATGATATGATTAATTGCAAATGGACCCCTCTTACTCTTCTTCTAACGTGAGATGGACCTTTTTCCAAGTCCAACTGTTGAACACCCCTTTTGCTCCCACTCTTGGTAGCAAGTCACGCTTGCTTTTGTTCTGTACTCTCCCAAGTGGCTTATGTTTTGTTCATATACTGAAATACAACATATTATGACATTGTAATGGCTTACAGATGGTCAGGGACTACCATTTTCATGGTAATCGTTCGTTTTATCAAAATATATAGCTTGTCGACAACTAAAACAACGGCTTCGTTAAATTTACAATTTTTGAAGATTAAATCAAACTTAGTATGACAGGGAGGGATTCGGCCATGCCTTTATTAGGCCACCGTGTGATTGACTCAATGGTCCAACCATGTGCCATGAGTACTGATGTTGCCCGAGTAGATTGGGTGAGCTGGGGTGGACAATCTACCAGAGCAACATCATTGGCGACATCTCTGGGAACTCCGATCTATAGACGTAGATATGATTTTCATTCAAAAATAAGTCCGACGAGTTCACTCAATCTACCCGAGCAATATCAATTATATAGGATTTACCTTCGATTTTTTCATTTTCTACGCATATGCCAAATGACAAAAGAGTACATCCCGATTATGGTCCATTAAAGTCGGAACCCGAGTCCAAACCACGCGGACTGTACACTTTGTCTGAACAGGCAATTGAGTAAATTAAAGCAACTCACTTTCCGCTTTGGCACGTGTCAATACATTAGAGCACATTCAATCCCGCACGTGCCGGGACATACGTCAGCACTAGCACCTTCAGCATCCCCGGAGACATCACTGAACTGGTGGAACTAATAT
>NW_027353979.1:0-1176 GCF_012295235.1 Primulina huaijiensis
ATATACACGCACTAGCTAGTTCTTGAGCGCACACACAATATAAAAATTATTTTTATATATAGAAATAAATTTAAATTAGTTTAAAAGATAATAAATTAATTAAAATAAAATTTCAAAAAAAATATTTCCTTAATAATAATATTGAAAGATTTAAAACAACAATTAGTTTAGGAAAATAAACTCAATAAAATATACAATGGTACGTAATAATATATCTTTGGATATTAAATATATCGCAATCCTGATAGATTCAAATTCCAGAGAAACAAGACTCTCTCTATATATATATCAAGTGTTATGGTCAAAACTCCAAAACAAAAGTTTGGAGATTGATTCTACGTTCTTTCTTGGATCGGAGACAAAATATATAATTTTATCGTAGATTTGATGATGGCAGTGCAGCAACACCCAACCTCCCTGCTTGATATTTCCAAAGAGGATTATTCCATTAGAATCTTTTGCAGATCACAATGTCTGCATCTTGGGGACAAATCAATGCCGTATACGAGGTTACCCCACAAAGTTACATTCAAAATCGACGTTCAGGTTTTGTTGGTACCATCCTCGGACTCTGAAAACGGCGTCCATTACCAACGTACACATGAGAAGATCTCGTTGCCGTCCCATGAAATATTGTCGGATGATCAGTGCCGGAAAAGTGTGAACAAATTGATACTAGACATGAGGCCGGACCCTCTGTCTCTCAACAAGAGAAAACTCCAATGGGGGGCGGAGGAACGTGACTCGGCCGGAAAAATTTTCCACAGGGAAAAGTTCCTGGAAGGTTGCCAAGGGTTGGTATCTGAATTGGTGGAATATATCCGGAAGATGAGGGATTCTCCGCCGCTGGCGGTGGAGGAACTGGGTTTCAATATCACAATCAAGAAACTAGTGACACAACCGGACAGTGTGATCGAGGCGTGGAGATGTTGGTATTTGGCCTCGTGGCGTGAATACCACGACTTTGTTTACTGTAAGCCGATGGAGTATAGGCGCGGGTTGCGGAGGGGGTTGAAGGCGTTGGAGAAGATGAGGCAGGCAAGAGGCGATTTTGATGAAGCGGACGAGTGTTGTATTTGCTTGGAGAAGCTCGAATACGGTGGGTCGGAGGTGACGCGGCTCCCTTGCCGCCATGTTTACCATGAATCTTGCCTTCTGGCCTGGCTGAGTATTACC
>NW_027353980.1:0-1176 GCF_012295235.1 Primulina huaijiensis
AAACAGTAATTTTCTTCTTACATGACTGAATTATAAAACAAACAACCCTATAAATACAACATAATAGAAAACTAATTCATGTTTTCGACCACACTTAATAATGACAAACAAAGTATCTTCACAATATAATGAATTACATAAAAAAAAAAAAGAGTTAGTGGTTCTCTAAAAAAAATATTGACATCTCCAAATGGACATTAAAAAAACTAAAACCCTAGAGTATTTATATGCACATTCATGGGCCGGGTATTATAGGATCCATGACCCGCCTCATATCCGGATGAGTTTGAAAATTTGGACCCGAGACTCGTCCTATGACCCATTTAGTATGCCCAAACCCGTCCCAAACGGGACGGGTTCATTGCAGGTTTGGAAAAAATTCAGACCTATTGACATCTCTAGTGAAATTAGAGTTTGATGGTATATCAAATTCCATACTCTTATCTTAAATATTTTAAGACTGGGGCTTTTGGGTCAACTATTATAGAATTAAATTTTTTTTAAAAAAAAAACACTAATATGTGAAATTAATTTCAACTGCCCCGATAACCATTACTTAAAAACCACAAGACTCTTCATGTTTTTTGTATTTAATAAATAGTAAGTGGTCCATTTTCAATTTAATTATTTAATGATTTTCATTAAATAACATCCACAAAATAAAAAATAAAAAAGAATTAAATAGGTGCCATGAGATTGTAATGTCTTTACTTAACATTATGGCTATTGTCGGTGGAATTATTCAAATTCAGGACCATTGATGTAAATTTTCAAATGAAATTTTAATTTCAATTATTAGTTTTAGACATATAGAAAAAACGACGATATGAACTTTAAATTTTTTTAATGTATAGTAAATTTCGATTATTGATTCTTATTGCTAATTTCGACTGATTAAAACAAATGTTTTATGATTATTACACTTTCATTGTCATAAATTTATTTACTTTCAAATTTCAAACACTTATTCTCACCATTATAGTAATATTACTAGTATTTCAGCACAGATGTTGAGTGCGTAAAATAGTGAATTTTTTTTTTATTTTTTGCAAAAAAACCAGCCAAGTTTAGCAACGGTTTCTCAAAAACCGTCCCTGTTGCTTCCATTTTTTTGTAGTGAAATTTAAATCCATGCATATATTTATTCATATATAATCTAAACTAAATTGGAAAAAC
>NW_027353981.1:0-1177 GCF_012295235.1 Primulina huaijiensis
TATATATATATAGAGAAATGCTACCCTACACAATCATGGTGTGTATCATGATGGACGCCTCATTTTTCTATTTTCTTTTTTTTTTGTTTTTTAAAAATTAGAATTACTAAAAACACAAGATTCTGAAATCATGGGCCTTCCATCCCGTCTCCCAATTTTTCTTTTTTCTTTTTTTTTTGTTTTTTAAAAATTAAAATTACAAAAATCACAAGATTTATAACTCATCGGCAAAGAAGATATACACAAAAAGCTCAAGATTCAGAAATCATCGGCAAACAAGATATTCTTTCTCTTATCACGCATCATCAATCGATACCTTCCACCCTGTCTCCCAATCTCCGCTGCCTGCCGTCCAAGCTCCGGTGAAACTTTTACCAAGGTATGCTTCGTATCTCGTAGATTTTACAATGGGTTTTTTAGATTAGGGCTTCTAACCTTACATTTATGGGAACTGCAATTCCATATTTACAGAAAAATGAGGTTCAAGATTTGTGTTGCTATTACAGAAGAACATAGCCTAAAAAATTGTGTTCTAATTACAGAAAAACAAAGCTTACGACATTTTATTTGTGCGTAAAGGACGGATACATTATTTTCAATTATGCTTTCCCCAAATCTTTTTTGCTGTTAGGTCACCTATTGATATTTGTGTTTATTTTCTAAAACGGTGGATGGATCGCTTAAGTTCTTTGATGTCTTCATCTCATTTTATGATTGTGATAACAACTTTAATATTAAAAAATTTTGGTTAACATTGAACTTAATTATTGCTCATAACAAGAAATGGTAACTATCAAATTCTCAGTAAAAGCGGCAAATGGTGTATGAAATGAGATTAAGTCAGAATTTGACAATAAACTTACATTTTAAATAAAATATATTAAACAACAAAATATTTTTAATTTCCTTTAATTTATTTAGACAAACAATCATTACTATAGGATTTATAATTATCATCTCTAATGATGATAGTATTGTCTATTAAGTCAAAGAAATTTGCGTTATAAAATCATCATATTTTTCTAAATTGTGTGTTTGTCATTTTTTCCCTAAGCAATGGAAGAAAATAGTGGTGATGATCAGCTATTCATTCCCCAAGTTGCAGACGATCGAAAACCGAAAATTGGGATGAAATTCGCATCATTGGATGATGCATTTTCGTACTATAACCAATATG
>NW_027353982.1:0-1178 GCF_012295235.1 Primulina huaijiensis
CGTCCTTCACGAATCCACTGAATTGCCGAACTGCTACATAGGTTAGACCCCATTTTTGTAGATGAAGAAGATCGGCTGACGGGGCATTCGCTTGGTTATCCTTAGGAACGTAGAAGCCAACGACCAAGGATGAAGCACAGAAAGGGCCATCACTAGGTTTCACCTCGGTGATTACTGTAACTGTGTTAGTTGTCTCATATCGGTTGGATAAAATACCTGGGAGTTGTATATATGAGCTTGGACAATCCTCCCCTCTTGAGTTAGCTTTTGGAGTTGAGTTAGGTCCAAGTTCTAATTTTAACAAGCTGTCATTTCTATTTTCTACTTGTCATCGTTTTTTCCCTGGATGCATGAATTCAAATAACCTGTGAGGAAGGAACAAATGTTAATTATCATTTGATCACCTCATATGCTCGTTTTTTTCTTCTTCTTTTTTTTGTTTTGTTTTGAATATTTGGTTTAAACATGGAATTAGAGCCAGAAGGTAAAGGATCATGATGATACTTTCCTCTTTATCTTTGATTGAATTGGTCTGTGGTAGTTTTTTTGGGACTTTACTGTCCAATAGTACGGGACTATTATCCGTGTTCAACCTTGGATATCCACTCCTGGTATGCATTTCTCAATCGGCTCTATTTATATGTGAGAGAACATGTATAGAAATGTGAAATTATTGTTTGGATTGCCTTCCAGAAACTCGAGAAAGTGTAGGTAGAAAGAATCGGATCACTTATTATTAATCAACACTTACTTATTTTATCAACTCAAACACCTCCTTAAAGCCATTATTATTCTTTTGCTATATACAATGCACATAGAGTTGTCGAAAAGGATGGATCCACCCAGACCCGTCTTAGTCCTTCAAATGGGGCAGGTTACGTTAGCTCGCCAATTAATGGATTCAGAAAACCTCAAACAAACCTAGCCCAACTAAAATTGCAGGTTAGGTGGTGTAACTCACCAAAACTCAAAATAAACAACAACAATATTCATTTATCAATATATCGTATATTACCCTATATCCAAAAGTATAATATAATGATAGATATGTAGGAATATATATAAAATAGATAAAAAAAATATATATATGTGACTGATTTTTGCGATTTGAATGGGTCAGGTCTGTTGGGGTTTGCTAAGGGTTTTTTTTTTTTTTTTTTTTTTTTTTTTTTTTTTTT
>NW_027353983.1:0-1179 GCF_012295235.1 Primulina huaijiensis
CCCTTCATTACATTTGACACTGTGGAATGTAAGAAATCTTCTTCACACTATTTCCCAGTTCATTTGTACCTGGCAAATAGTATCATAACATAGTTAATACGTGGAACAAATCAGCGAAAAATGCGAAAACCATGTCTAAAAGAAACTGTAAGATACATCTTCTCTCACCAACATCAAACACAACAGATCGACTTCCAGACTTGCGTAAATGCGGACTGTTGTTAGGTACAGATGCAAGATCTCCAAACATAGATGGATGTGAGATTAAAAGGGCAGTTTTATACAATCAAATGTATTTTCCCAAAAACAACTTTGAGTAGAATAAACAGGAAAACATCCATGAAGTTGTATGAACAGATGGAGCTGATATGGAACACACATCTAACGGATGACAGTTAGCAAGATCATTTGTAATTCAATACTTAGAAATAGTTTTAGAAATTTGACGAACGGTTTTTCCAGGTTTAAGTACAGTTGAACTTCAGGCGGGGAAGCACCAGCTAGAGATGATGAACACTCATTACATCAAATCAAAGGACAAAATTTCCAATGAGACAAAACACTCGGATATAATTCAACTTTCATAACGAACGCGATTCCAGAGTTTCACTTTCATTTTAACCCTCAACACATATAGTAAACTCAACAAACAAAAAAAACAAATCAATCGATTTACAGCCATATTTCCGGATCCAAATCCCAAATATATCGTCGAAAATCAAAATAAAAGGACATTCGCGTGATAACCAACAATGCATCTCAACAAAAAACAAATAAAATTCGAATTCAATTTCTCTTCAATCCGAATACCGACGAAACAAAATATTTAATCACCGTAAGGGAACAAGATCCAAATACAATCACACTTCGGAAAATTGATCTCTTTCGAATTTTTTTCCTACAAAATACAGAAGTGATTGCCGAAGGCAATATCCAACAATGTCCGTGCGCGAGATTGTATTGTGCGAGGGCGTTTATTTGCTCTTCAAAAGAACCGTCAAATTGCCAATTTTAACTTCCTTTATGTATAACTAGGTATAGGTACCTCAAAGTTTTGAGGTGTATACCCAAGTGCTTATGTGATAAATGATAAATATTGTCAGGTGTTTATCCAATTTTGTATGCAGTAAATAATAACTTTTGTATATAATTTAAAAACGATAAATATGTATTCATATT
>NW_027353984.1:0-1180 GCF_012295235.1 Primulina huaijiensis
CACAGAAAAACCGAATGGATCAAATTCAACCGAAACAGAATTATCAGTGGTGAATTTCCTAACAGAAATTAGATTTTTGATTATTTTGGGAGCATGAAGAACATTTTGTAATGACAATGGAGGATTAGGAGAGGGCAAACAGGTATGACCATAGCCACTAATAGGAATTGAATGACCATTTCCGACAATAATACCAGAATTATGATTGCTCAAATGAAAATAAGACTAGAGATTACCATTTGACGAGGTCATATGTGATGTAGCGTCGGTGTCCATATACCAAGTACGATCGGGTGGATTTAGAGTCATGGTGTGCATAGCCGATGCAATGTCTGTAGGCACATACGAACCAGTCTGACCATTGAAAGAAGGAGCCACAGGAGCAGTGAAAGCCTGATATGATTGCTGCTGGGGGCGTGGGCCCAACACCCCAGGCCCAAAGGCGACAGTAGGTGGGCGAGCCCATCCTTGGGTAGGCATAGGGCAGGGGGGAGGAGCCCACTGAGACCACCCCTAGTTAGGAAACGGACCCCACCCCCATAATGGACGCTGTTGTGGTGGCCGTCCTAGCGGGCCAGCCTTGCCGGAACGATTGCCGCCCTTGTTCTGCCTGCCATTGCCGCGGACGCCTAAATTTTTTTGGCCATTCTGTTGTTGTGTGCTGCCAGAATGTTGCTGCACCCTCCCCTGTCCCGAATGAGACGGAACAAAGGAGGATCCATCGTCCTCATGTGGAGCAATGACCATGGCAGAATCGGACGTCATTGTAGCCTCCGTAGCTAAGCCCGATTCCTCAAGAGTGAGCATGGACCTGGCTTGATAAAAAGAAGGTAGGGGATCACTTTGTCGGATCATTGTACCCACACCACGGTACGGAGTAGTGAGACCAGAGACAAGTTGAAGCACCAAACGACTCTCAGACACCGGAGCCCCGACATTCTTCAATTGATCGGCCAAGGACTTTAGCCGTTGACAGTATGCCGATACATTGGGGTAATTTTCCATCTTGGTGGTTGAAAATTGTTGCTCAAGAGTGACCGCACGGGAATGCTTATTGTCTTGGAAAATGTCTCGCAAACGGTTCCAAGCCTCCAGTGCCGTAGCATCAGGTGCAAGGATGGTGTGTAGAAGGTCATTAGATATCGTGGCGTAAATCCACGACAAGGCCGTGGCATCAAGA
>NW_027353985.1:0-302 GCF_012295235.1 Primulina huaijiensis
TCGGTTTTCTTGCATGAAATCGTGTACATATGATGTTTAAAAATAGCTATATGGCTTGATTGAAGAGAAAAGGAAAACATATACATGCCTTGATGTCGTTTGAATGAAAAACGAAAGAATACGGTGACGCGGCGCGGAGGAGACAGAGTTACTTATCTTGTTTTCTTTCTTGTTTTTCCTCCTTATTTTACCCTATGCTCTCAAGGTTTTTCAGTGCTGAAGGAGGCTGGAATTTTCGAGATTATGGAGTGGGAGGCAGTCTAGGAACTTAAATGGGAAGATACAAGATAAAAGGAAGGGAA
>NW_027353986.1:0-1181 GCF_012295235.1 Primulina huaijiensis
TTTTTTTTAATCTAAAAAAAGAGGTTGGTTTTTAATCTCTTTGTTCTCCAAGAAACCATTAAAAGTTTTTTGTCGCGTCTTTCGTCTATAATCAATTAAATTTATTTAATATAACTTTTTATAAATATTCAAATGGTATTTCTTGTGCGTGCGTAAGTGTATACATACAGTTATTTACTCATATTTGATATGTTTTTAAGAATTTTCAAACTTTTATATACTTATTTGGATTTAATATCGTGGACAGCAATATTTTAAATCAAATAATCCATAGAATGCATGCAGGTAATCAGTTTTACCTAAGGTTATAATCTGTATCGTATCGAAAATTGTATACCATATATCATACTGAAAATTAAGATAAATTTTTTTTATATTGATACCATATAACTAGGATACCGATATACCAAAATTATATGGTATCTCGAGATTTCTGTTTTATATCCAAAAAACATTATATTTTTAAAATTTTATAAATTATTGTTTAAAAATATTATATATTTTTAAATTTTTATATACTATTTCGGTAGGTATTCTGGTATATACCCAAACTTCAAATTTCATAATTTTATCAAACTGAAAAATTCAGTATCGTTACTGTGTCGTACTGAAATCTTCAGTATACTGAAAATTCGGTATTTTTAACAATTTTATTTTCATAATATTTGTTAGCTAATTTGCTGGTGTAAATTTATTAGTATTTTTGTACATATCTTTTTCTGATTTTTCTCCAACTTTTCTAATATAATTTACCTAAAATTTCAAATCATGTGGTTAAATCTTATCTAAGCACTAATTTATAAGTGTCATATCCTAATAAAATAATACTAAAAAATTTAATATGTGTGCCACGGAATACTAGTATGAATAAAGTTAACGTAATTAATCACACCTTGTTAGAACTTTAAAATTTTTTTTTTGAATTGGGGTAGGAGAATCTTACAATTAAATCTCGAACCTCAAAGTTAGTTTCAAATTTAAGACTTTAATATAAGATGAACTACAAGTTATAAATTAACGAACTTAATCTTTTTAAGCTTTCCTTCAAGAGATAAAGATAACTCTTTTTAACTCTTTCTTTTTATGCATTTAAACAAGAATAATGCTAAAGGTACAACCAAAATATCGTACAGCAATATTTACAACAATTAAATCATGAGATTTTGTTATTATATCGTGAG
>NW_027353987.1:0-1181 GCF_012295235.1 Primulina huaijiensis
ATCACCAGTCTCCCCCTCCCAAGTCGAACTGAATCGTAGGTTCGAGTTTGATTAATTGTATTGTCTTCGATTTACAAGACGTGAGTTGTGCATTTTTTCTTTGTTGCTCATTAGTCTCCACAAGTTTGGAAACAAATTAAATCACCTTCCCATTTGAAGGTCCAGATCTGCGTTAGGCTCCCCTACTCGCCAACCACAACCCCACGCTCGTCGCCTCGCCTACGCCCTTGCCATAGTCTCGCCTCACAACCACACCCTCGCGCAGCCCTCGCCCGTCCTCCCGCCATAGCCCTCCTCAAACGCCTACGCAGCCTCGTCCTATCGCCTTCATCTCGCCTCGTCCCCACCTTTCTCCCCTGCCTGCACCCACGCCCGCAAGCTCCACGCCCTCGCTCCCTCCGTCTCGCCCACGCCCGCAAGCATATTCGCCCGTCGCCCTCCGCCTCATTTCACATCATCGCCTGGAACCTCATAACAGCCCATGCCTCTCCAGCCTCTCCCTTCGAGTGCTCTCCGCGCCTTCCTTGAGTGCCTACCTAGCACAGCTTCGCCCCGAGTTCTCGCCTAGCACACCCTCGTCCTGAGTGCTCGCCCACCACGCTTCGCGCTCGCCCATCACGCCCTCGCCCGGCCGTCTGCATGCTCTCGCACGGGTGCCCGCACGCCCTCGCCTACATCCGCGCAAGCTCGCCTCACACCCTCGCTCAGCCGCCTGCAAGCCCTCGCCCACAGCCGCGCAAGCTCGCCAACACACCTTCGCCCAGCTCGCCCACACACCCTCGCCAGCTCGCCAGCTTCGCCGCAGCCCTTCTCCAGAGCCCGCAAGCCCTTGCCACACCACCTTCTCCCTCGCCTCGCCAGCCCTCGCCAATGCCGACACCAGCAACTTTGCCTCGCCAGCCCTCGCCCAACACCAGCACCAACGCCCTCGCCCGCACGCTCGCACCCAAGCACACCCTCGCCTCGCACCTCGCCCAAGCACGCCCGTAATTTTCGCAGCGGCAAACATCGTTCGTTATCGACAAAACAAATAAATTTTTTTAACAGGGTATGCACTCGTCGCCCCATCTTCAAGATCTTCTACTAAGCCTTTGAAAGAAAATAATTTTCACTTCCCCATGCTCTTGAATCCTCTGTTAAAATAGTCCTTAGCAGAAAAAATAAAACTTCAACCTCCTCAC
>NW_027353988.1:0-1181 GCF_012295235.1 Primulina huaijiensis
AAAAAAAAAAAAAAAAAAAAAAAAAAAAAAAAAAAAAACTCAATGCAACCTATAATTTACACAAGTTAAGGAAGCACCACCTGTGGGTAAAAAAATAAAAAGTAGGCCTCAAATTCTTTAACTTCCAAAGATTGTAAATCAAAGTGTAAATCCATATCCTGAGGTAATCTCATCTTTCATTGAATTAGAATGTTGCTCAATATTGTTTATAAATCACAGTCTTGCATGTTCAATGCATATGTGATTATGTGAAGTATTTTTTAAAACCTTGTACTGGTATTTTTTAGACATAATTTACAATCACAAACTTACTAACTTGCGTACAAAATCTTTATTTTTCATTGGTTTCCCGCCTTTGTCTTCATGTGTAAACTCCCCAACATATATATATACACACACAAAGAGAGAGAGATAAATATATTTCCAATGTGAAATCAATGATAAAAGGACAAATATTTGGAAATATTGTTTCTATTTTGATACTTACTGCGATGCATTTCTCAGGCACGCTTTAGATCACCATTATTTTTTCAGTAGTCAAGATGATGGTGGAAAATGTGACTCTAGTTTTGGTGAAAATTCTAAAAGGAATGGAAGGATTCATCTATTATTTAATTAATGACAGAACAGAAAGTGTGCTACCCCATCATTTACACATTGGTTTTTGGGAGAATGATGAAATTTTTTACAATATTGTACAACATACTCTTCTCCTACTTGAGTTGATCATTTTATTTTCGCAAAGCGGCACAGATACAAAGTAGATGTTTGTGCGAGTCCCGCAGAAATAAGAGAGATAGCAGGCATGGGTAATAGATTTAAGTATAATTGGATTAACAGATAAGATTGGGCACTACATTCAAGAACAAGAATGAGAGAAAATAGTTGCATACTCACAAAGTAGGCGACCAATCAAAAACAATGCTAAAGAATTGAGATCATGCGCCAATGCTTACATCACATTGCCCACAAAAAGGACTATGTTGCTATATACTAGAGGCCTAAAGTATGATTTATTAGACTAAGCATTGAAATAAACCGAAGAAAATATTTGTGTGACTGCCAAATGCAACCAACGTGTGTCCAGAAACTTATAGAACGTTTATATTCTGAATCAACTTTGTAACCACAAAATCTGTGTCCCATATCGAACACTCCTATATTCTCAATAAACCAATCCA
>NW_027353989.1:0-1182 GCF_012295235.1 Primulina huaijiensis
GCTGTTCTAGTCTCAAACCAAGAACAAGCCAAAGAAACCTGCAATACGTACATTCACAAAAACCTACCATTACATTCCATGCCGTCTCAAGACTCACCAAAACATAATAGATCCTATAGCCAAATGGAAACCCACATGCCCAAAACACAACCCAAAAAATATTTTTTTAAAAAAAAAAACTTCAATTCAGTCACCCGCAAAAAAAAAAACAACTCAATCTCGTACACGACAGTAAATCCGGCTCTATTTCACAAGCATCAACCAACACATAAGCGAAATACATAACAGGATAATACCAAAACAAAGAAAAGGAACTTCTGTCAGCATCATGTCAAAGAAAACGAAAACCGGTCACTGACCTAAGCCAATCAGATTAAAGTCTTTGGCGTAGCTTTTCTGATGATCTTCGATGCTCAGAATCCCAAAACTCTGCTTTCAAGCCAGAAAGAAATCTAGGGTTCAGCCTCTCTCCCTATTTCTCCATGTCAATGTGTTTTCTTTGCTTCCAGTTGAACTAGAAAATACAAAATTTATCCAACGAATTAAAATAATATTGAATTGAAAATTTGAAACGGATAAGATCGGCCAGCAGAAACTTTGTGGTGACAGCTGGCATGTTCGGGGCATTTCTGTCACGCGCTGTTTCTCCGGTTGGTAAAATGTTTCTGTTCCGCGTGTTCCACACACGTCCTCCCCTTACCTTAAATTTCATCAACATTAGCGAACGATGATCTCTCTTTATATAATATTTTTTATAATTTATTTGATTCCTATTTAAATAAACATCAAAATATAATTATAAAAAATAGTGAAAAATTACATTATAATTTTGATATATGAATTAAATAAATAAATAAAAAAAATACCAAAGAATTGAGCATGCGATTTGATGAGAAACAAACACACTATCTGCTGAGCTACAGATGATTTGCTTTAAAGTATTAACATTTTATTAATATATAATTATTAAAACAAACCATGACACCAAATATTAATATTAACTACTCTAAGTGTATTAAGTTTAATAACATAATAATATAGATAACAACATAATACCATATTATTGTCACATTAAATTTTAAAACCAAACTAATTTTATAAATTTATTCACCCAATTATTAACTCAAAAAACAACTTTTTTTTTATAAAGCACGTGTAGGGGTGGGTACGGTACGGTATACC
>NW_027353990.1:0-1182 GCF_012295235.1 Primulina huaijiensis
AGAAGGGCAAGCTCAGTCCGAGATACATAGGGCCGTTTGAGATACCGGAGAGAGTTGGGACAGTTGCATACAGAGTTGCATTATCATCGAATCTGGCGGGAGTTCATAATGTGTTCTACATCTCTATGATGCGGAAGTACATGTCGAATCATTTGCACGTACTGAACTATGAGCCACTTCAGCTAACACCGAACCTGTCCATCGAGGAGGGGCCCGCTCAGATTCTGGACAGATTGGAGAGAAGTCTCCGGAACAAAGTGATCCACATGGTCAAAGTCAAGTGGTTAAATCATTCCGAGGAGGAGGCTACTTGGGAGACTGAACCAATATCAAGATTCGCTACCCGGAGTTATTCAGTATGTTTTAAATTTCGAGGAAGAAATTTTGTTTTAAGGGGGGGAGACTTGTAAGGTCCAGGAAATTCGATCTACGTAACTTGAATTCATCCAATGTAGGGTTTTATTTTAAAATATGTGTTTAATGATTTTTGTGCATTTAATGCATTATTAATGCTTGGTTAGGGTTTATTTCAGGATTATTTTAAACTTTCTTGCATTAGGGTTTTAAGTTTCCTTTCGTGGTCCAACAAGGAACGGAGACCGGGGTGCGTTGATAAGCACGTTCGGCCCCATCCATTTTATTTCAAGCAAGCTTCCTCCCCGCTCCTCCGATGCTTGTCTGACGTGTGTTTCTTCGAGTTTTTGAACATCTACACATCAAGGCACGCCTTGTATCATCCTTTTACTCGTCATTCACACTATGTATGCTGATATGTGTATATTTTTTTCAGGAATCTTTTGATCTAGCATGGAGCATCAATCTTGTTTGGTTTTTACTCGATTTCATGCATGTTTTTTTTTTTTTATCACAACTCAGGTTTTCATGCTTTTGTGCTAGGGGCTGCCGAGTTTGGGTGTTAAAGGGCTTCTTACATTTAAAATTATGGTGTCATAGGGCTGAAGTTTGATGAGGGTCGAGATTATGCAAAGGCCGTAGGGTGCGTTGATAAGCACGAATTATATAGCATTTTAGGGATTTTATTTATTCGTATTTGTGCTTATCTGGAGATTTTATTCCGAGTTTTACGCTTAATTCGCTTTATTATTGCTCTTACTTCTTTCATTTCCAAACAAGCCGTGCTAATCTTTCTACTTAAAGCATCAGCCACTACATTAGCTTTAC
>NW_027353991.1:0-1182 GCF_012295235.1 Primulina huaijiensis
AAATATTTTTAGGTATTGTGAGGGTTCGGCCGATTCCTTAGGGGATTTAAAAAAAAATACTTTCTAGTAAATTTTAAGAAAACGAATAAGCCGACGTTTCACCACTAGACAGAAATATGAATTTTTCTATTGAGCTAATGCCGGGTACAGTGCTAATTTCTAAGGCATCCTATCGTTTAGCACCTGTAGAGATGAAATAATTGAAT
The DNA here is from genome assembly GCF_012295235.1 of Primulina huaijiensis. Classification (NCBI taxonomy): domain Eukaryota; kingdom Viridiplantae; phylum Streptophyta; class Magnoliopsida; order Lamiales; family Gesneriaceae; genus Primulina; species Primulina huaijiensis. The sequence continues at coordinate 207 of NW_027353991.1, forward strand.
GATCAAATTCAGGTCTTGCTTGACAAAGGTTTTATTCGCCCGAGTTTTTTTCTTCATGATGCACACCGATTTTGTTTGTGAAGAAGAAAGACAATAGCATGTGACTCTGCATTGTAAATATCCCATGCCTAGAATCCTAGACGTATTTGATCAGCTGCAGAGAGCATCAGTGTTTTCTAAGATAGATCTTCATTCGGGATATCACCAGCTGAACGTGAGAGAGGCAGATCTTCACAAGACGGCTTTCAAGACTCGATATGGTCACAACAAGTTTATGGTGATACCTTTCGGGTTGACTAACACGCCAGCAATATTCATGGATCTTATGAATCGCTTATTTCAGCCGTATATGGATCAGTTTGTCATAGTCTTTATAAATGATATACTGATATATTAGAAGAGTAGAGAGGAGCACAGTCAGTACTTGAGAACCACACAACAGACATTGAAAGACAGACATCTATATGCCATGTTTAGCACGTGCGAGTTCTGGCTCGACGGAGTAACGTTCTTGGGCCACATTATTTACAGAGATGGAGTGGAGGTTGATCCCAGCAAGGTCGAGGCAGTCAAAGATTGGCCAGTATGAAAGAGATTCGCAGTTTCTTGGGTCTAGCTGGGTACTACCCGAAGTTTATTCAGGTTTTTTCTTCTATTGCGGTATCCATGACCGCCTTGACAAAGAAGAATTCCAAATTCATTTGGGGATCAGAGTGTCAGGAGAGGTTTGATAAGTTGAAGCAAGCATTGACTTCGGCGCCAGTTCTAGTGATGCCATAAGGGCAAGGAGAATATGTTCTACACACGGATGCTTCGAAGCTTGGTTTGGGTGCAGTTCCGATGCAACACGACAAAGTGATACCCTATGCATCCACACGGCTGAAGTTTCATGAGAAGAATGATCCGACTCATGACCTCGAGCTAGCAGCACTAGTATTCGCTCTGAAGATTTGGAGACACTATTTGTATGGGGAGA
>NW_027353992.1:0-1184 GCF_012295235.1 Primulina huaijiensis
CTTTTTTTTAATTGACCCGCGAATCTTACTTAGTTTCGGCTTCAAAGTTTCTCATTCTCTATTCCGAGGTTGATTGTATCACAGTGTTTTCCATGTCGTGGATGCGAAGAGAACATCCATCAAACACGTAGTTTGCGTTGTGGGAGTGGATGGTCAAGGACTTGCACCTCAAATATCGTCAAATTCCACCAGGAATGCTCCTTCGCATGACTTCTTTATCAGCTAAAGCGTCTCCTCTTCTTTTATTTTTCTCCAAAAACTCTAGTTCACTCTGCTTCCACCCCAGAAGCATCAATTATCTGTTCCACTACTGTCCCCTGATACCTGTTTCGTTTACTGCCAAAACCCAACCAAAATATCCCTTTTTGATGGCGAGAAAAAGAACCCATTTTTCCACCACATCAGCTGAAACACTTGTCCTAGTCCCTAGAGATTCGGGCGCTCGGAGGTCCCGGAAAAAGGTTTTTCGAGAGTCCCCAGAGATGATTCTGCGTGTGAAACTGGATCAGTGTTCCAAGAGCGTTAACTTAGCAGAAGCCCTTCGCCTTTACGATGAGGCGATAATCCACAATGTTCAGCTGAATGTGTATCATTACAATGTCTTACTTTATTTATGTTCAACAAAAAGTGATGGTATTGGGGAGGATGGACGGGATGTTTTAACGTTGGAAAGAGGGTTTGAGATTCTTGAACGGATGGGCATTGATAAGGTGGTGCCGAATGAAGCAACGTTTACTAATGCTTCAAGATTGGCAGCTGCAAAAAATGATCCTGAGCGGGCTTTCAATTTAGTTAAGAAAATGAAGGCAAATGGTATTGTCCCAAAGTTGAGGTCTTATGGGCCAGCTCTGTTTGGGTTTTGTAAGAAGGGGATGGCTGATGAGGCATACGAGGTGGATTCCCATATGATGGATAACATGGTTTTGGCTGAAGAGTCCGAGCTTTCAGCACTATTGAAAGTTAGTTCTGCGGCTGAGAGGGAAGAGAAAGTGTATGAAATGCTGCATAGGTTGAGGGCGGCTGTGAGACAGGTATCAGAGGATACCACTGTGGTGGTGGAGGATTGGTTTGGGTCCAAGAGGGCTGCGGAAATTGGGTTGGAAAAGTGGGATTCAGAGAGAGTGAAGAAAGGGATTGTGGAGGGAGGTGGTGGATGGCATGGTCAAGGGTGGTTGGGGACAGGA
>NW_027353993.1:0-1186 GCF_012295235.1 Primulina huaijiensis
AAAAAATATTGTACAAGCACACAACGCGTGCGTCAATGCACTAGTCCGTATTACTGTTATCTTGGATATTTCGTGAAAATGATTTAAATGCTGAGATGATGTTCTCATTTACTGAATGACAACAATAACACCTACCTACTCAAAACCCCTCTCAGATAAGAATAAAGTAGAGATCAAAGAAGATGAATAAGCCTAGTTATGAGACTGGTGAAGGAGACCTGAATAATTTTATAGTTAATATTTTATTATGTTAATCCAATGTGTTTGTTAGACACTTCATAATTTATATTATATACTTTGTTTTACATTTTCACAACTGAATAACAACATTCAAAGTTATATAATACAATGTATTTTGATATTGTGAATGAATATACTAATTTATAAAATTTTGTATTTCTGACAATTGTTGTTTTCGAGTGTATAATTGAGAACAACGTTGATGTCAATACTCAGTTGTAGAATGTGACAATTAGATTGTTAGATATAAAGTGAATTAATTACCCTTGTACTAGCATCTCTTCAACGTCATATGTTTCACTGGAATCGAAACACAAAATTTTATTATGGTAAGGTCAATATTATAAGACAAAATTAAACAGCATCACTCATTTCATAATAGTGTGTGTTTCATATATCGTTTATGTTGTCTTGATCTTAATGAATGGTCGTTCCAACAAATCCAAAGAACTACCTTGGTGGATCGTTATTTGCATCATAAACAAATATCAAAACTATCGAGGTCACTCGATGAAAACACTTTGATACTCAAGTCATCGAATACCCAAAGAGAATGCAAATTATATTTAGAATCATAGAACTTAAACTTATTTATATATTTTTGGAGATGTTATAGGCTTGGCCCTATACGGACTTAGCTTTATTTTAATGGCCTTAATAAAGGGCTTCATAAAAAATAATTAAGAGAAGACTAGCCCCATTTTTTTAATTAGGTTATGTTACTTAGGTTATCTCCAATCCGTGCATTATTTTAGTGTAATTTTAACTTCAAAATAACACAATTTTGCACCAAATATAAAACTTATCCAATTCATCAATTCTAAAATCAACTCTAAAAAAATATTCTTAAAATATTCCCTATTATTATATTTTTAACAGTTATATTATTTCACAAATTATTTAACTCTATATTAAATTTAAATATTATTAATAATAATTTAAAAAA
>NW_027353994.1:0-1186 GCF_012295235.1 Primulina huaijiensis
CATTTCTTGCATCTGTGCGAGGAAGCTCATGAGGAGAGGCTGCCACACATTTTGGCGAGTAGTGTAACAGTGACCGAGCCAATCATCCAGAGGCTAGAGGATGTCAAGATGGCAAGGGATTTTCCCAACGTTTTCTTGGACGAGGTTTTAGGCATTCCTCCAGACAAAGAGGTGGACTTTTCTATCGAGTTGATGCCAGTAACAGTGCTGATTTCTAAGACACCCTATCGTCTAGCACTTGCAAAAATGAAGGAGCTGAAGGATCAGATACAGGACTTTCTAGACAAGGGTTTATTCGCCCGAGCTTTTCTTCATGGGGCGCACTGATACTGTTTGTAAAGAAGAAGGATGGCAGCATGCGGCTTTGCATTGATTACTTGGAGCTGAACCGGGTCACAGTTAAGAATAAGTATCCACTGCCCAGGATCGAGGATCTATTCGTATTCTAGAAGTTAGATCTCCGATCAGTATACACCAACTGAAGGTGAGAGAGCCTGACGTGCATAAGAAGGCATTCAGGATGTGTTATGGGCACTATGAGTTTATGGTGATGTCCTTCGGACTGACAAACGCGTCAGCGATCTTCATGGATCTCATGAATCATGTGTTTCAGCCGTATTTGGATCAGTTTATCATAGTTTTCATAGACGACATCCTGATTTATTCAAATAGCAGAGAGGAGCATAGTCAGCATTTGAGAACAGGTCTATAGGTCTTGCAGGACCGTCGATGTCAAGTTCAGTAAATGTGAGTTTCGGTTGGATAGAGTGGCATTCTTGGGCCATATCATATACTGAGATAGAGTGGAGGTTGATCCCAGTGAGGTCGAGGCAGTCCAAGATTGGCCAGCGCCTAAGAGTGTGATAGAGATCAACAGTTTTTTGGGAATGGCTGGGTACTACAGAAAGATTATTCATGGCTTTTCTTCTATTGCAGTGCCCACGACCGCCTTGATGAAGAAGAATACCAAATTCGTTTGGGGATCAGAGTGCTAAGAGAGTTTTGACAGACTGAAGTAGGCATTGACGTTCGCGTCGGTCCTAGCTATGCCATCAGGGCAATGGGAGTTTGTGCTTTATACAAATGTTTCGAAGCTCGGTTTGGACGCAGTTCTGATGCAGCATGACAGAGTTATAGCCTATGCGTCCAGACAGTTGAAGGTCCATGAGAAGAATTATCCGACTCA
>NW_027353995.1:0-1186 GCF_012295235.1 Primulina huaijiensis
GCAGGCTGAAAAACACATGCAGATTCGTCAAGATGCCGAGAGACGGTATATGGCTATGCTAGAACAAGCCTGCAAAATGCTAGCTGATCAAGTTATTGGAAACGGTGTCGTAAACAATGATGGTGATGGTTTTCAAGGGAATGAAATGAAGGTGTAGTTTTCATCTTCCCATAATCCCACTCGAATCATGTCCAACACTATCTGCTGATTATTTTGGAAGCCACATCCCTGAAATGGCATCGCCTGAGCTCCATCGACAGCGTGCTAAGGTATGTGCTAGATGAGGATCAATGGGATGTGCGTACTCCTGGTTTGGTGTAAAAACCGGACACTGCCACTTGACTTTAACTTCTTGTTATGTTTCTTCTGATCAAGCAAATACCAGAAATATTCCAGTGTTGTAAATCACGTTGGTTGTGCAATAACTACCAACTACCTCTCGGTGTCTTGGCTAGTTTTCTTTCTTATTTCTAAAACATCGTTTTACTTTTTTTTTTTTATTTCCTACAATACTCAACCATTCTAATTAATAATATAGGTTAAAATATTTAAAATCAATTAAATTATATATTAAACACAATACTAATATAAAGTATTTTTTTTGATTGCAAATATGGATCAAGCCGTCATTTCTCACAAATATAGATATACGAAGTCGTTTCACAAAGAGACTTATTCTAATTAAAATATTCTTAAAACAATAAAACAATCATCTTTTCTTCGTAACGAAAACATAGATTTCTGGATGTATGTATAGTACGGATAATTCATTGCGACACATGAAATATATTTGATTTCTACAATGCTTCCCTTACACAGAAATTGATCGTAAATATAGATGACTAATAGCATCAAGTTTTCAAGTATAGAACAAGCTATCAAATTTAAAATTCAGTTGTAATAAACGTTTAGAACGATAAAATATAAGCGAATATGTCCGAATTATGACTATATTGAAAAATATTAGTCTCAAGTGATATATTTAATTTACGAATTCCACATAAAATAAATTTCGATATATAATTTTCTTATATTTATATATATTTGAGCAGCCTTTGGACGGTAAGCCGATAGATTCCATTGCCGGTCGATCTGTTTGTTGTTGTCATTTGATTCGGCCGTCTGAGAACTTCGAAAACATCACCACGTGAAATTACACTTCTAACCTCACAACATCCTAGTCCAA
>NW_027353996.1:0-1187 GCF_012295235.1 Primulina huaijiensis
TTATTGTTATTGTTATTGTTATTGTTATTGTTATTATTATTAGCTATCCGTACACATTTTGTGCACATTATCAGTATTTTTTTAATATTTTTTTTGAGAAATAATTTAATTAATATATAAATGATCGAAAATTTATAATAAAATTAAAATTTTACGGTAGAATAATTATTGGAGCAGGTGTTTTTTTTAGTATTTTAAAAATTCGACGAAACTATTCGCTATAACTTTCTCAGTTTCTAGAATTTTTTTAATGATACAATATTTGTATAGATCAGTGCTTGTTGTTAATATGGAAGGGAAATGCAAACACAACATTTCCATTTACTGTATAAAAATGCATTTATTGCACGAATTCAACGTTCTGTTTAACGCGTATAAAGGCGTGTATGATGTTTGGATAGTTGATTCCATCCTACATGTAGGGCACTATCTTTATATAGAATTAAAAGCTCAAATTTAATCACATATATATACGGTCCACTAATTTTTTTAAAATCAAGTATGTGTCTGAATTTTGTTCATTCAAATCATGTGGGGCAGTAGCATCAAAGCTACCTGTTTGGACATATTGTTCTCAGTTCCACATATTTGAGAATTTATGCATAATATTTTTTATATATATATATATATATAATAAAATTCACTTGGCATTTAGCATTTTGAGTGTAGTTAAAAGTTTGATATTCTTGCCAATAATATTTTGTTAATCTTTCATCAATATTTCAAATTTGAAATTAGATATCGAGTTCAAGAACCAATTACTAGAATCGGTTTGATATTCTTAAATATTATTATACATGTCTAATGATTTGCATGTCTTGAATTATGTAAATTTATAAAATTTAAGGGTTATATAACATATATTTTAAAAATTATAATTTAAACTATGTCGAATGTAAAATTATATATCTAAAATTTTAATGCAAAATCTCCTCAAATTGACTGATCATTAATTGTTACCTATCATTATTTCCTTCATTTAAATTATTTTCTTTTCTTGAAAGTTTTTAATATTTATTTTTAAATACGTAGAGCGAGAGAGAGAGAGAGAGACGGAACATTGAAAGCCGCTGAAATTATCAAAAATTTGTAATTATTACCAGATTCTTCTGTCAACCCGGTGGCGCCACCGCCGCTGCGAGCTAACTTGCTCCACCGTGTGTAATCATTTTGCAGGGTTTCAGTTT
>NW_027353997.1:0-1190 GCF_012295235.1 Primulina huaijiensis
CTACAATTTTATCACCATTTCATTCACACACACAAAAAACTCGTTTATCTATCCAAATGACCCAAACAAATTTATTTTTGCAAACCCCAAACGCAATTCAAATATTTCAATAATAATTCTCCTTATCTATACTATTAATTACAAATATGCTCCTTTCTTTCGCCAAATCATCCTCGTGGGAGCTCCCATTGGGGATGCTAACTTGATTTTTGTATGTTGTTAAATTCTACTTATTTGAATATCGAAAAATTTAAAAATATGGATTCGTTGTTTTTTTTTTTAAGAAAGATCAATGGTATTTAAGGTGATTGAGGAGTTCTTTTCCAAATATAATAAAGGGTTTCGTATAAAAAAATATGGATATTACATTGCAATGAAGATTTGAAGAATGATCTTTTATAAGATTTTTGATAATTATTTCTAATACTTATTTAAATAGTATTTCTTTAACATGACATTTTTTAGTTTGGAGTGATGCATTAGCACGTGCATGTTCGTGATATAAAGCTAATGTAGGAATAGCCAATAGGCTGGAACATTCTTCCTCGAGTCAACGCGTAGGTGGTTGGCGTGGAGACTAACTCGCTAGTCAAGAATCGTTAGTGCTGCCGTCAAAATCTCCAGTCAGCCCAACGATTGCCGTCACCGTCAAATTTAATATAGTTTCCACCCACCATCGTCTCCCTTATCGGATTGCTATTTATGTACATAGTCTCTTGTTTCCAGTCACAAATTCTTTTATTCATGCATTCACACTCCTACAATTAAATTAGAAGGAAAAAGATACAATCTTTGACTTACCATCTGCAAACAAGGTCAGGTATTTAATCTTTACTGAATTTATTGTTTCTTCGTTTTGCTTATAGTGTTTGTTTTTGCTGGATTTGAGTTTGTCGCGTTTGGGTTCATTTATCGATTAGCTGTATGCTGTGTATCTTTATTTGCTTGTCGTTGTTGAAATCCCTCAAGGTTAAAAATCCGACTGTTTTAATACTTTCTCAAGTTCTATAATGACCAAAAAAAGGCAAAGAACATGATTTCTCTACTCTTTATTGTTCTTAGATACCAGTGGGATTTTAAAAAAGGTTCATATATAGTCTGGATTTTGGAAGACCAGCTCTTTAATGGTTTCTGATGTTCTTTTTAATGGAAAATTCTTGCTGATTCTTTTTTTTTTTTTTTTTTTTTAT
>NW_027353998.1:0-1191 GCF_012295235.1 Primulina huaijiensis
TATGTATGTATGTATTCTTTGAGGAGGAAGAATTTGGTTACATTAATGCTGACATTTTTCCAATCTGTTTCACTACTTGGATTCGGAAAAACAAAATATGGCAGAAACACGAATCATATTTGAAAATATGGAACATATGATTACACAAGAATGAATAAACTACACTCGAATACTACTAATCCAACATCATTCGCAGTGCATAAACAAAAGAATCATCAATTTTGTTTCAAGAAACAGATAATACTTGACAAACTGTGCGAATATATATAATATATCAGCAGAACATGATTTAATATATTATCATGAAAATTATATGATTCATGCAAGATTAATGAAAAAAATCTATTATAAATACCACTAAGAATGGGGCTCTTATATCGTACAACAATATTAACTGATTGATTAAAAATAGTTGAGAAAAATGAAGCAGAGAAACTTAGGGTTTGTGGTGGTGGTTGTGTTGGTGATTGCACTCACAAGTGCGAACGATAGCGACTACGGCATTTGCCTAAGTTCGTGTTCCAAGCTTTGCCTTGATGATAGACACTTTTATGACATTTGTGTGATTCAGTGTAACATTTTGTGCTCCGAATCCGTCAATGGGATTACAGGTCTCTCCGGCGAGAACGATTAAAGAGAATGGCATATATAATAATATAACAGAAAAATAAATTAATTTTATAATTATATATGAAATTATTGATTTAATGATTATAATTTTGATTATTATTAAGTTGTTCTGGTGATGAATATCCTGAATATATATTATATAATCCACATTTATTGTTAATAATTCTTAATTATGAATTCCCAAAATCAGCCTCTTTTCTCTCTCTCATATATATTAATGTTCATTATTTATTCTCACATGATACGTGCATCTATTTTAAAATTTCATGTTAAATAATTTTTGTGTAAAAAATTTAGATTTATATTATTATTAAAATTTTAAAATGATTTTGAATAATAATTGGGTAAATTAGAGTAAAATTCATCTGTCAAAGTTTGTTTTAGAATTCAGTCTCTATCAAATATAATCTGAAAATTGATACCTGACAATAATCAAACTATAGTTTTCACTCCCTACAAAACTCATTTTAGGTTTTTTCCCTTCGTTATTTACGTAAATATATAAATATATTCTCGTTCAACCAAATCCATCGGCCCAAATAATTTTCTCCTCCCCTCAAC
>NW_027353999.1:0-1191 GCF_012295235.1 Primulina huaijiensis
CGATCTGGGTCGTCAATAAGTAGGATAAAGGTCTACTTTTCGACCAATCAAGCATTTTGTTTTGACCTGACCATATAAAAACTTATTCTTTTTCATCCATTCAAACTCTTGCCATGAAATCGAGTAAAATAAAAGATTACACATAGTCGAACAAATCACACTAAATTTTAAATTTTTATATTTCGAATAAGAGGATGCAGCCAAACTATTGTGAATATTAATGTAAGGACCTGAAGATGACTAGTTGTTGACCAATGGTGGCAGTGGTACACATAGCCGGTGCAGTGTATGATTGAGACATTAAATATTCACTTCCATTAACGAAATCAAGTTTGTGTCGGGGAATAAGAAATGTTTCCCAAGTCAAATAACACCAACGGCATGAATTGTTTGAGTCGGCCTGCTTCATATTTTGTTTTAAGACCATGAAAATGTAAGGGTCGGAGCCGGCTTCAACTGGGGTTGCTTCGTGGGTCTTGTGGTTGGGTCTATGATCGGTGGGGAAAAATACATGTATAGGCAACATTGGTGTGCTATTATAAAGAGAGATTTAATTCAAAGACGAAATGTAAAGAAAATAGACTATCCTGATCTTTGCTCTTTCTGAACACTTCTCTCTCACAGACTTTTTCATGCCGTCACTCATAGATTATTCTCATATTTGGAATGACCTCTTATACCTGAGGGAACCCGTTTAAACGAGAAGGTTCCCAAAAAAAAATCTGTTTAGAAGATAAGATCCAGAGACAGCCCAAAATCAGAATAGTCAATGATCGTAAATTAGTTAGTAGTCTAATTTATTTTATAAATAAAGAATATGACTTCAAATTAAAAATTTATAAAGTAATATATTTGAAATGGTATGATACGTAGTAATATAAACAAAACTGTGTTGTAAGATCAAGAGGAGTCGGCAGCGACCAGTCATAATAAGGAATCTTTGAAATAGTAATGCTGAGTGATCCATGCATCATCGTGTCTCACAGAATTTTGATAATAATTAATAATTTGGACTTAACGAAAGAAACTCTGTAAATATATTAATGTTGGACGACATCGCCTTCTAATTTATTTTGCCTAATGCTTCCAACCAAATGTTGCCACACAAATCGATTAATTATTTGATCTCTTATCTAAACTATGTTACTAAATAATAATAATAATAATAATAATAATAATAATAATAATAAT
>NW_027354000.1:0-1192 GCF_012295235.1 Primulina huaijiensis
ACAATTAAATGAGGGTAACAATTAAATATTAAAGAAAGTACAATAATTTTATATTTAAATAACCTCAAATTGTACCTTAAATGATCACATCATCAATAAAAATTGTATAGACAACAATAATTTTTAATCTGAATAACTTTGTCCAAACAAATTATTTTGTTTGGTCAACATACAACAGAATATGTCCAAATGTCAAATTAAATAACGGCATTCACTTAACATTCGAATTAATACTAAATACTAATTACACCATTAATATTTTGTCATCTTTTTTGTTTTTGTTTTTTTCGACGACAATTATTGTGCCATCTTCAACTACATGCAAATTGCAATGTGCACATAGCCCTTTTTTTTTAATCATTAATTAATCGCATCAATTTATCCCCAACTTCTATATGCAATGAACCAGCATTTAATCCTTCGATATATTTTTAATTATATTGACTAATTGTTCAATGTGTATAATAATAATAATAATAATAATAATAATAAGTATTATTAAATGTTTAATAATATTATAATCAACAATATCTATTTACATAGTTTTGTTCTGTTGTCCACTAACTGTGCCAATATTTTTGTCCATTAATGAGGTAACGTGCATCTATTGGATATATATTTTTGATATGATTCATCACATCTGATACGTAAGTGTCACATAATTGATGGACACAAATGTGAGCATGGTTGGTGGACAACATATAAAAAATTTATATATATACGCACACACACACGATGTTTTTGTTATTTATTAGTATGAATATATTCATCTATCACATTAAATATTTGACAAAAAAAATAAGAAATAAATACGTAATTAAATATGAGGTCTTTTTAAAAAAATCATATTTTAATGTGATGTCTATTGAAAATATAAATTACCTATAGATGTCTACATTGATTATATCATTTTGTTTGATTCCGTTAAGGTATTGACTTGTTTGATACTTTTATTTATTTAATATCATTAATCCCTATCATATTATATACGTTTTTCAACTTTTTCAAAGAGTGTCATCGTGAATTTTGATATATTGATTGTCCGTAAATTAATTGTATTATTCGTTTGATGAATAAAAATATGTTGACTTTTCCAAAATATATATTTATTTTTTAAAAATTTGATAAACAAAATAATATATAATTTTAGATATATTTTTATATTTTTTATTAATAACAATTTTATCTAATC
>NW_027354001.1:0-405 GCF_012295235.1 Primulina huaijiensis
CAACAACTCGATAGATCAATATCAATATCAATAGTAATCAAAGGAATCAAGGCTCGAAATGCTATGCATTAATAGTATCAACACAAATAAATGCATGAATGCAATCACGTATTCACATAAGCACATAAGGCACGCCACAACTCATTACAAAGTACTTAACGTCATTTCACATCATACAGACGTCATAATAAAACAGTTCAGGCGTACATCAACTGAAATATCCTAATTTACCACTAAAATTTCTTAAGGATTTCCCGAATAATCCAATCATGTGGCAAATAATACATTTCATATCAAATTCAATTTATTTTTCTATTATTTGACAATTTAGCCTAAAATTCCAAAAATCCATAATTTAGACTTTAAAATTCCTAAAACTCATCGCAAAGTCAAATATAGCGATTT
>NW_027354002.1:0-1193 GCF_012295235.1 Primulina huaijiensis
GATCATGTAACTCAACCTTATTCAGGTCTTTTGACTCTCTCATAGTCATTGTCTTGACATCTCATTCCCAAAAAGCAAAGAGAAAACAATGCGTAGTAACGTATGCGTTGATAATGAACCAAGAACTATTCAAGAAGTTTTATCCAATCCAGAAGCCCCTTTTCATCGAAGTTTTGTATTTCATCAATTATATTCTTCAAAATAATAAAACAAATAAGTTTTTACAAATATTTTTAAACAACCAAATTTACGATTATTATGAGCTTAATAATCGCTGCTCTATTCCAATAAACATCGAACAACTATAATTTCTCCTAAAAAATCGCACTAATTATTCGACAATGAAATATAGGCTGGTTGAAAATTTGAAATATACCTCGCTGACTCCCCAACCATCGAACCTATAAGAATAACCCAAATATACGTCAATATAGTGCGATAAATCGAATTAAATTCACAGGGATAAAATCTCGATACCGGCATCTTCATGTACCTTAACTAGAAAAGCTGTAAATATATTCGAACTAGAAGCTAGAGTTGTGTTTGTAGATGTCCGAGTACACAAAGCAAATTCGAGGTGGAATGGAGCAGCAGCTGTAATCACCGGAAAATGGTTGGAAAACACACTGGAAAAACAGCAGCTGATTCGAAATACTCCTCAACTCAAGCTCTGACTCAACGATATATATCTTTAGAGAAAACGATCAGAAAATCGAAAAAAAAAAATACACCACGCTTACAGCACCTTGTCAGAATTCTTCGATCTGTCCGAAACTTTTCTCAAACTCGGTGTTTCTTGGCATGATCGAATCTTTGGATGAGAGCTTCAAAACCACTCAAACAAATTTAATTTTTGGTGGCATGATCGAGAAGATGTTATACCAGATAAGGTGGCTGACAGGATCGGGGAACAGGGTTGCGTATTTCTTTTCTTTCTTCCTTTCTAATTCTAGCAACTCACTTACGTATATATGCATGTGTATGAATTTCCAGATATAGCAGTTTTATATGTTCAATTGATCTAGTTTTGTGTATTTTAATTCCGGTGTTATGTTAGATTTAATATTTATTTTATATTGTCTAAATTTTGATATTCAAAAATACACATTTTTAACAAAATTTTCTAATTTATTTGGAAAAAATAATTATTTTTAATTTAACAACTCATTAATTATTCTAATTATGTCAAACTG
>NW_027354003.1:0-1193 GCF_012295235.1 Primulina huaijiensis
ATTAGCTGTGATTTTCACGTTATTATAAAAAATTAAATAATCAAAACAACTTACTCGCTAATATAATTTAAACATTATTTTATCTTATTTTTATTTTGTACTATATTTATATTTTATATTTTCATATATATGATGAGACAAGATTTTTGGATCAGTTCTTTTCATAAGCCCGAGGATTTAAAAGGCCCAGTTTCTTTTAATGGCTTTTAAAGCCCAAAACACAATGCTTTCCGTTGCTATAAATTGGGCATCTTCTAATTCAGCTAGGGTTTACAGAAGTCCGTCGGCCGATATTCAAATTTATCTTCTTTGCCTTTAGCCATGGTAATCTATCTTCCTTTAGCTTTAATTCTTATCGAAATACATCTATAATATGGTATTTATTCTTGAAATTCATGTTTTTTCCTACGAGTGCGGTCCGGTTTACTGTTTTGGTGGATTTTTATTAGTTCGCGGACTGATAGATTACACCATAAAAGATCACATTTTTTTATTTTTAGCTAGCTTTCTCTTCACTGGAATTCATGCTCCCAATATTTATTCAGCTATAAGATCTTTTTATTATCACGTGGCATATTGTTGTAGAGGTAATTGGATTCACTTTTTAAGGTATTTTTTCGTGTGATAAGAGCTGATATTGAGTTAGTTTTCCTTAGTTTGTCCAAATTTCGAGTCATAACTGTCGCTTGTGTAGTTTTTTTTCACGTTTCCCTGTGATTGATGTACATAGTTCAGTAAATCCATGCATAGTTTATTACGTTTTTTTATTATCGTGGAGTTGAGTCTGATTTTGAATTTTCAGGTGAACGTACCCAAGACAAAGAAGACTTACTGCAAATCAAAGGAGTGCAAAAAGCACACCTTGCATAAGGTTACCCAGTACAAGAAGGGAAAAGATAGCTTAGCTGTTCAGGGGAAGCGCCGTTATGATCGAAAGCAGTCAGGTTACGGTGGCCAGACCAAGCCTGTCTTCCACAAGAAGGTATTGATGTTTAATTGTACTTAAACTAGTGGAAAATATGTTGTGCTGCTAGACGATCTAGTCAATATGTAACATCTTTACGATCAAACATTCTTGTATTCTGGGTGAATGTAGCTCAAGTTTTCTTTCTTGATCAGGCAAAAACAACCAAGAAGATTGTGTTGAGGTTGCAATGTCAAGGTTGCAAACATGTTTCCCAGCACCCTATCAA
>NW_027354004.1:0-1193 GCF_012295235.1 Primulina huaijiensis
TGCTCCTGCTGATTTCCTACGTGACTGGGGCGCCACTGTTGTCAATGTAAACTCACTGCTCAATGTGTTAGCTTGATGTTAGTACAGTAATCATTACGTTGCACTTTACTCGTGAGTGAAGTTGTGCGCAAATGGAAACCCTTCTAAACTTATTTTTTGAGCGGTTTTTGGAATTTGGATTGTCTGTGTTTTGATCTTTTTTTTCCTTTTGCCAAAGTGCTGTGTTTCACCCCGATGTTAGAACTGTAATTTATTACACAAGGTAGATTTGGTGTTGCATACTTTTTCCAAAACGGAAGAATTCATGTTTTTTTTATTTTTGTTACTTTATCAAACCCTTTTCTGTATAAAAAGGTGAGGGATTGGCAAAGTGTAGTCTAGCTTTGAATCAATTATCAATTCATGTAGAGAAGGTCCTCATTTACAAAATGGAAGGCGTGAGGTCGGTAGAGGTTACAAGAATTAAAAGACAGTTTAAAACTGATTGACGAGGAGCCAGGGGAGGAGATATGACACCTAATGGAATCTAAATCTCGTAATCTGAGTCGTTTGCCATATTGTTGTCCTATATGTAAACATTTGTTGATATTCACGTTCATGCCAGGGAGTAGATACCGAATCTTTCAGTTTTCCTTCGCTTCCGTCGTCCAGAGCTTCAGTTCTTCGTAATATTGATTGTTTGAGGATCGACTTCTGATGAAAAAACTTGTGTGTGTAGCCTGACAATATGCCCATTTTTACTGTGTGAACTGAAATCTATGCATCAACGAAAGTTATTACTCCCGTGATATGATAATGTACTAAATCACAGTGTTTCTGAGCAGGCAGACTTGAGCAAACCTGAAACAATACCAGCGACATTGGTTGGCATCCATACAGTTATTGATTGTGCTACAGGACGACCAGAGGAACCCATAAAAAATGTGAGGATATTTACCAACAATCTGATTATTTTACCAATTACACAGTAGGATATGGATCGATGTTAGAGGGTTATTGAGTTTCTACAATAATTTTGAAATCTTTTACATAAATCTGCCATACTTAGTTCACCTTCACTTTAGGTAGACTGGAAAGGAAAAGTTGCTCTCATTCAATGCGCAAAGGCTATGGGAATCCAAAAATTTGTCTTCTTTTCAATCCATAACTGTGATAAGCATCCTGAAGTTCCACTTATGGAGATCAAACACTGC
>NW_027354005.1:0-1194 GCF_012295235.1 Primulina huaijiensis
TATGGTGGCGCCTAGAAGTTTCGACTAGCCTAAAATCGGGGCGGTCAGCGCTTAGACGCCGCCTAAGCGGTCCTAGGCGGGGATTTTTAGAACACTGGAAGTAAGAGCCAGTCTAGTGTCTACCTCAAGACTTAGAGACAGTGTCAATGACGGAAAAGTAGGAGGCAAAAATTGGATTAGAAGATTTTTTCAGATTGTGAAATTTTGATTTAATTGAAATCGAATATGAGTTTAGATTTTAAAAGAGAAGCTTAAATTCTGTTCTATTTTTGACAATGATGTTTTAATTTATAAAATGTATTCTATTTGTGCATAAAAAACATTGAATTGAAGGTCAAATAGTAGGATATTACGAGAAATTTAGATGATTTATGGGTATTTTAGGTATGTCAAAATTACACAATGATACTTGATAGGTATTATGTAGTGCTTGTTTTTTATCAACATATTTAAAAAATAATATCCGACTTAGATATTAACCCGATCAAAGCTGAGGATGTTCAATCTTCAATCTTCGGATAAAATCAAAAAAATCGTAAATCCAAATCGAACTCAATCGAATTTTTAAATTCGAATATAAATGTTAAAACCAAAATTTATATGGTTCGTTTTCGAATTTTATTTTTTCAAAACCGAATCGACTAAAAAAATTGAAATGTAATTAAATTAATATTTTTATCTAGATTATATATTTTATGAAATGATATTTAGTGAATTAAAAATATTTTTATTGATTTTTAGTTGATTGTTATTTATTTAATTTATTTAGATATTTTATTTTAAAGGTTTACTTAAAAAATTAATTAAAAATGATATATTATATTTTAATTATTAATTTAAATATTTATTAAAATCAAATAAACCGAACCGAAATAATCAAATCTTTTTTGTTAAAAAATCGTACCGAACTGAACCGAAAAAACAGTTCAGATATCATATCATATATTTTCAAAATAGAAAAAAAATCGAAAATCCAACAAAATCGATCAATAAACACCCCCAATCAACGCATCAAAGCAGTGGATTACTGTTCGCCTCGTTAATTGGTGATTGAACTTGTAAAATATGAAAATAAATATTTTCTTTTATAAAAGACAACAATAAAATAATGTGGGCAAAAACTTGTGTTAGACGGTCTCACTGGTCGTGTTTTGTGATACAGATATCTTATTTGGGTCATCCATAAAAAAATAT
>NW_027354006.1:0-1194 GCF_012295235.1 Primulina huaijiensis
ATTATGCATGTTTTATGTATTTTTGCATGAAAAATATTTGAGTACGAATCGTTCATTGTTTGTATGATTATTTTCAAAGTTTTGATGGTTTTACGAATTTTTTGAAAAACGTTATGAATTCTAAGGACACGCTGCCATTAGGAAGTGTCTAAAGGACGGGAAAAAGAGGCGTTTGGGGACTAAATGAAGGATGGACGAGTAGGGAAGGGGCCGTGCATGGTGATGGGTAGAACCTAGGGTTTTATGGGTTTTGTTTGACGCTTAGGGTTCGGCTAGGAGGGGTGCTGCTCCTGGGCTCGACTAGGCTGGGTCACGGTCTCATGAAGGCTGCGTCTAGAGGCTAGGAGGAGTCCTAGCATGGCTGGACTCTTGGTTCGGTGAAGGAAGCAATTGAGTCCAGCCATGCGCAAACCCTAGGAGAGCCTAGGGCACGCGCACGACTTGTTCATGGAAGAGAGGGGGTGCGGCTAGGGTTGGTCCAGGAGGGTCTAAGAAAGATGGTTCAGGGTCGAAGCTAGGGTTGGCAGAGCCGTGGCTCATGGTGGCTTGGTAGGAAAGAGTCGTGCCCGAGGGAACAAAGGAAGGGAGCTCCCGACTTAGTCTTGTGGCTAGGGGCTGGTGCGCTGGTCTAGTCTAGGTCAGGAATGATCCAGGAGGTATTGGTGAGGGTCTGGTTCTAGGTGGCTCGAGAGTGGTTTGGAAGTTTTGGGAATAAAGTGGCTCGATTGGGTCTAGGACTCGAGAATGGTTAGGAAGGAAGAAGATTCGAAACGTGGTTCACAGGGGTTGATTCATGGTTCACGAAGGAAATTTAGGTATAAAACGTTTATGTTAAAAGTTTGTGAAGAAAATATTAAAGTTAGGATTAATTCAAGATTAAAACGCTTCATGGTTTAGTAATTAAAAAAATAAATCGAAAGGCTCGGGTTTACGTCTAATAAAAATATAAGAAATTAATTTTAAGCTTATATGATGGTTTCGGATAGGCTCAAGTCAATAAAAGTAAGAAAAAGTCAAAATCGTGAAATTTTAAGTCTAAGGGCAAAACAGTCATTTTACACCTAGGTAGTACAAAAAGGGTTGGCAGTGTCCCGAAGGATCATAACGCACGCTAAATGTTATTTTAAACCTTTTATATGAAGATATGAGATTTTATGATTTATGGTAAATCTGTGCAATTTTTACTGTTAAAAT
>NW_027354007.1:0-1195 GCF_012295235.1 Primulina huaijiensis
TGTTAGGTCAGAGAAGCAATGGTCAAAAAATGTTAGAGAGCATTTTGCTAAATTGAAAATGACAACATAAAAATAAAAAAAAATATAAAAAAACAGCATTTTTTCTGATTATTGGTTGTCACTTGTCAAAAAATTATATATCCTCTTCAACCGTCTTATTCTTTTTTCAATTTTCTTCTTCAAACATTTTCGGCACCTTTGATCGACCTTATCCTCGCCACATGTTGTCAAAAATTAAAAGTAATCATATTTTCGGAAAGCTCTTGACCTCTGAAATGTTTTGACACCATATTAAAGTGTTTCTCAAAAATTTATGATGAAACAAGAACTAATGTGACCGGCGATATCTCCACGGACGTTGGACAAAATTTCAAACCGAGCTTGGATTTGGGAATCCTACTATAAGAGCTATCTTGTCATATCAATTTTGTGAAGTTTTGGCACAATCGTAAAATCGGTAGTCACTAGTTTTTTTCGGGTTCCGGCCGGTTAGTGCACCTTCCACCGCCAGTCCATATTGGAGGTCAGTCTTCACCTCCAATATGTCGGGCTCACTTCATCGACCTTATACTGCCAAAAGCCGTTATCCAAATTGCTTGAATCGAACGAGCTTTGGCCAAAATCATACCAAAAGCGTGCAAGATGAAGGCGCGATTTCTCAACCAACTCTCCAACATAATATTCCGGCCAGCTGCGTACGACGTGGTGCCTCGAGTTGCACCTTCATTCACCAGAGAATAGTTCCGTATGGCGACTCCATCAAACAAAATTCAACCTTGGGTTTTTTCCTTCAATTTTTCATTTTTTTAGATTCTGATTTTGGGAATTTTTTTCCAAAATTATGGAGATTTTCTATTTCAAAAATGATGTAAAATTGTGATAATTAAAAATTGTATTCACATAAATTTTCATAATTTTTCCAGGATCGAAATCTCAAATATATGAAGGCAGAGGCAAAAACATCTATGATACCAACTATTATAAATATAAAATAATAATGAACTAAATTATCTATCTATTTATAAATATAATTCATAAAGATCGATATGTGAAAACATAAATAAAAATGAATTATAACATCTAACCGTTGATATTGAATTAAAAACACAACTTATTGAAGAGATTTTTTTAAAAAAAATTGAAAATACGAAAAGAGGTTCAAAAATTTTAATATCCAAATAAAATAACAGTCGCC
>NW_027354008.1:0-1196 GCF_012295235.1 Primulina huaijiensis
GTAAAAAAAAGTGAAATTTTCATCCAGCTCAGAGGGAGCTACCTCCCACAGTCCCTCCACGTAGACACATCACCCAGTGAGGAGGTTCTTTATATATTCAAACAGAAGATTTGAAAAGTTTTGTTTTCGTTTCGCGTCCTAAATGTAAATAAAGTGAGAGAGAAAAGCGATAGCATTGAACATTTGACTCAAATTTCAAATTTGATTTACGGAATATCTGAATAAATTTCTTTGGAGGCCGGTCCTTCCAAACATGATTACATTTTTTAATTTATTATTATTTCAAAAAATTGAAAATAAATTTGAAATTCTTCTTCTTCTTCTTTTTTTTCCTAATCCACCAGTCCTACAAATGGAAATGAACGAGGGGATTGATTTAATTTGAAGTGTTGAAATCGGAACTAAGAGGTCAAAATTGATAATACACTAGAAAATAATAAAATAAATGCCAGTTTATTTATATAAAAAAAGCGTGTAATATACACTTTGAAAGTGACACCGGAAGTCGAAATTCTCGGTATGATACATGGTCTACAATATTCGTGTTTAATACATGAAAGATGAAAATTCTATCTATGACTGGGTGATGAGGATCATACACAACAAGATGAGATGTCTAAAAGATTTGATATGTACTACTCATATCAACAATGCTCATCTTCTTTACGGAAGTTCATTACATAAGAACTCAAAAGTTTGTTTGATTTGGAGAAATTATGGGACGAGTCTTCCTAAGAAGTTTTTCAAGGTGCTGTGAGTGGTGACATATACATGCTGGAAATGACCCGTGTTGGTACGTAGAGATAGTCATCGAAGTTGGGATGTTTAAAGTGGTATTAGAGCCTAACCTCTCTTAGTGCAATATGGTCAGGGACGAACCAAGGAAGCTAATGAGGATTAAGGATAACAATGGATCCAGGCTTGCATCAAACCTTCCTCGTCAAACTCGGTCAAGCGGGTTCGGGACAGGTCTTGGGATTAATGATGATAGAACTATTCATGTCAACAATGTGCATCTGTTTTTCGAGAGCTCATAACATAAGAACTCCAAAGTTAAGCATATCTGACTTGGAAAATTACGAGATGAGTGACCCCCTAAGAAGGTTATCATGATGCAAGTAAGTGAAGACATAAGAACGTTGGAAGAAGACCCGTGTTGGCAGGGGCGGAGCTATATATGGGGCTGGGTTGGGCTC
>NW_027354009.1:0-1196 GCF_012295235.1 Primulina huaijiensis
GATAAGAACACAAAAGCTTTTGTTGTTTGAGAGAAAACTCAAGAACAATGTAATTCAATCAATAATCTGAAAAATGTCAAAAATTCGTCCAAATATGCATACAAAATCAAAAAATATCAAAAGATAAGTTCTCAAATTATCTAGGCACTAGACAACTTTCTTCAAGCGCTGTGGCGCTAGTCCATCCACCATGCTCCGCACTTAATAGCATTCATTTGTCCTTCAAGCTCACTCTTATGCATCACGACTCATTTGAGGTTTGGAACTTTGCTTGCAAGCTCCTTTCGATAGCTTATGAATCCATGCAATACTTCCTTGAATATAGTCATTCGCCCCCTCGTGATTGGTCCCTCCGACAACTCTAAAATATCTCATGTTTCCCTCGGAGCTTCACCTACCATGATCGCATCAGTGGCTCTGCCCCTGGTGAGGCCTGAAGTCTAATATCCGAAATCCAGGCTTCAAAATTAAAATTTAGGTCCAAAAACCCGCCGATGAAGGATTATAAATATCTTGCTTATTAAAATGACACACATTTTTAATTAATAGTATATGAGCCATAATAATAATAATAATTACTATTTTATTAATTATTTTCTTATTATTAATATTAATTTGAAAATAAAAATAATATAAAAGTAGAAAAAATAAAACATGTACATGCTGCATGCATGAATGAGAAGTTGCTCCAAAATCTATATCTGCTACGCCCATACCTCCATGTTCGTAAAAGCTCTATGTTCGTAAAAGGTCATTTCAATATAATTTCCCATGTTCATGCTGCATGAATTTATGAAAATGTTGCTCCGAAATTCATCTCTGCCATGCTCTTACTTTATATTTGTATTGCATAATTATAGGCATGCATTAATGAAAAGGTATCTCACCCCCCATTTTCTCGTGACCTTCCATGGTGCGACATTGAAGGAAATAAATATATGTTTTTCATGTGGAAAAATATGGTTTAGTTTTTTTGGTTTTTTTCTTTCCGAAATTACTGTCATAAGTTGTTCTGTTTCCAAAATAGTTTTACACTTTTAATTTTTAAATTCATAAATCTATTTTATATTTTAAAAAATTTATGTTTTTGGAGAAAAAATATTTAATTTTGTTTTTAATGTATATAAATAAAATTTTGATTAAAAAATTGTAATTAATAATTTATTTAATAAAATAATAATATTTTTGTTTTCTAT
>NW_027354010.1:0-1198 GCF_012295235.1 Primulina huaijiensis
ATTGACAACAAATTTGTTTTTATCATCTTAAATCAAATATTTTTTATGGATTTTTTTTTAATCTTGGGGTTGGCGTGTATTGTCGTTTTTGTCATATATATGTAATCTCATCTCTTTTTCCTTTCATATGTACTATGGTTTTTTAGCTTGTGAAATAATAAAAAGCTCTTTTTTTTTTTGAAGAAATAATAAGCTTTTTCCTGAATTGTGAATTTGCATCAGCGTTTTGTCTTTTCCCTCTTTTTTTACGTTATTCACAGTGAAATACAAATACAATATTAATTTTATCTTTACCCACATTAAAGTTTTACTAATCATCATATACTTCTAACTCAGATAAGAAATTCGATTTAAATAATAAAATAATCCAAATTTTGTTGGAAATTTTGATAAAAAATGAAACATCATGTTGTATTGCTAATATGATATAGAATGGATTATATGTTGACATTTTTTTTATTTTCTGGATGTCTTTTGTTTTCTTCATATTTCGTTTGAAGTTGTCTAATTGTTTTTCTTGTTGGGACTGTTTTGCTGATTAATGATTAAATATGCTAGCAATGGAAGAAATTGGCAGTGAAGATCAGCTATACAATACCCCAGTTGTTGATGATCGAAAGTCAAAAATTAGGATGAAATTCATATCAATAGAGGATGCATTTTCCTTCTATAACCATTATAAACGAGAAGCTGGATACAGCGCGATAATAAGCAATAGCAAGAAAAATAAGATGACAAATGAAGTTGTTTGGAAAAAATTGTATGCTTTAAAAGACATACAAACGAAAGCTGGTGGAATAAGCAGACGAAAAGTGATCAACCCAAAAAAGAAAGAGTTCATGGCAAAATTAGAACATGTTGTAAATCAATAATTTCACTTGTGAAGAAACAAACTTGACCTAATTGGGTTGTTAGGACCTCAATGAAAAGTCATAATCATCCACTCTCGACTCCTTTGTGCATTTGCTACATTCACATCGTAATGTCTCGACAGCAAAGAAAACATTGACTGAACAGTAGGTTGCAAAGAAATATATATTAGAAACTTTGAGGTAGTTTTGTAATCACAAAAGCATTGTTTAACCGTGTGTGTCTCTATGATTTATAAAATTCTCTAGAATTCACTTGTATATAGTAGAATTGTGTAGAATAATGTAGATAGAAATCTCTGGAACCTTGTACATGGTAGAACCTTCTT
>NW_027354011.1:0-1199 GCF_012295235.1 Primulina huaijiensis
TTTAAAAAAAAATCAATTTTTTATTTTTCTTTAAAAATTTTTTTTTGTACTTAAAATTTAAAATTCATTTTTTTGTTATATATAGATGATTATTTTGATTTTAAAATTTATTAAAAAATATTATTTTATTAATATTAGATCTTACTTTGATTTATTTATTTTATAAAAAAATATAAATATAATTATATTTGATTATTTGTATATTTTTTATATTTAAAAAACTTGGACAAATCATGTTAATTGGTGTGTTTTCATTAGATTTTCAGTAATATTACGCAATAAACTTCTTTGTTTCATTATCGTTTTTTTTGTTGATTCTTTATTTTATCGTTTCGTGCGAAATTCAACAGATACAAAATTTTGAGGGAAAAAAAACCGTTTTGTTTTGTACGAAAATCAACATATACAAAATTTCAGGTCAAATCACCTTGACATAAGTTGAAAATTTCTCAATCCACCAATAGTAGGTTGAGACGGGTTGTGGGCTAGCTAGCAATCTTAACCCACCAAACTAAACATAAAATTGGCTAGGTCTATCGAATCGGTCTACCCCGTCATCTAAAATATGTATGTTGTGTTGATAATTTCTTGATCTACCTAAAAGATAGGAGACCGTTTTGACAACAATCACAAAGAGCGTTTAAACTGTATAGGATTCCGTCAAGCAAAAGGTCAAAGACCCTCGGTTTGGGACTTGTGAGTCGTATTTGCAAACAAATAGTAAAAGTTTTTATTTTATTTTTTTAAAAAAAATACAAGTTTTTAGTTCATTGTTTTACGGGTAAATTACATGTTTGTTCTCCTATTTTTATTTTTTGCTATTTTAGTATGTTATGTTGTCAATTTTTGTTTAATTCTGGTTTTTTCGATTTCAACAATTTTTTGACGTGTATAACACCAATCGACGCTGATGTGGTACTAACATGACACTGAAAAATACATTGTCACATTAACACTTCCAATCAGTCTGTCGTCTTGTCAGAGTTGGAGTCACCTAGATATTATTTATATTATTTCAATGTATACGTTTAATGGGGAGATGTCTTGTACAGTTTTATTGTGCTTTGGATTTTATTTATCGTTGTTTGGGAATTTTGTTGGTGTGTTTGAGCCGGTGCACTCTGCATGTTATTTTATTTTTTTGTGATTGTTGGATTTTAAATTTGTGAATTTTCATTTAAAAATTTTTGTTTGACTTT
>NW_027354012.1:0-1200 GCF_012295235.1 Primulina huaijiensis
GACTTTAATGAACCCCACGAGGGTCTATTCGACGTCAAATCTTCACAATCTCCATTGTCAAACGCAGCGTTGTTCCAAATCTGTACCTCGGTAGCGTAACTCATGCCTTCTGGAAATTGAATCACACTTAATTTTTCTCTGATGGGATTCCGATCAAAAGGGAGAATTCGAGGAAAAGAAATTGGAGATTTCTTGAAATTTTTCGGAGTACGATGAATTTGATAGTCGGGGTTGGGATCTCTCTTTGGCAGTTTTTATGTTTTTTGAGATTTTCGACCGTTGGAGAGGAAATATACGTTATTGGCCATCTTCGCTCCATCGCGACCGTTGAATAGTAAACGGCTATTATGAACCATCCGATTAATCATATTTGGTCAAATTTTAATTGGAAAAATTAATACCATACTTTGTTAGGCAATGGCCAAAATTAAATCATAATAATTTCAAGATTTAACACCAAGGACTCAAACTCGTACTATATATTTTGGCAAGATCATTTTGAATTCTAATAAGATTTCCTTCCTATTATGCATGTACACACATTCAATATTTGTTAATAGAAATTAAGATTCGATTGCTTCGGTTTGATATTTTTTAACATTAACTCGGTATGTCGAATAGATTAAAATGATATATTTAACTATACAAAAAAATATTATTGTGAGACTGTTGCACAAGTTAATTTTGTGATACGAGTTTTTAAGTTAATCTAAACATATAACGTGCTCCGTATATCCTGAAGCAAGACAAATTTGGATGTGCTGCATGCAATATAATACTATTTTATTGCATAAATATATTATGAAAAACGAGAACTCGTTTTATGGATTTAAAAAAAGAAGAAAAAGAAGCAAGAAGATCCACTTAGACAATTGAAAGGGAAGGCATGGATCACTTTACGCTAGCAGTATATGCAAACAGTAGGAAAAAAATTAGTAAAATGACATATTAGGTCTTCTGGAATATGATTTCACGAAGTTATATAAATAAGACGGATCGATCCTATTCATACTTGAAGTTAAAAGTAATACTTTTGGCATAAAAACTAATATTTTTTCATTAATCTGGTCGAATAAGAGATTTGTGTCAAAGAATTGACTCGTGCGATAATTTAAGATTGTGCTTGCTTTTTGGGTTTATAACTTGTTTGATACAACAATTCGAACAACCGGGCAAAATAACAAGCAGTGACTCGTAGAA
>NW_027354013.1:0-1200 GCF_012295235.1 Primulina huaijiensis
AATGGTAAACACGCTTCTTAACAACTAAAATAGCAACTCTCAACACTCCCCCTCAAGCTTGATAAAGATTTATTACTCCAAGCTTGGACAACAAATAATGGTGCTGCGATTTTCCTAAAGCTTTCGTAAAAATGTCTGCTTCTTGTTGGTTGGTTGGAAGATAAGCTGTTACGATCTTCTTCTCTTGAATCTTCTCTCGCACTATATGGCAATCAATTTCTATATGCTTCGTTCTTTCATGATATATGGGGTTTGCTGCTATATGTATGGCTGCCATATTATCGCAATACAGCACTGTCGGTTGTGTGAATTCTATCCCCAAATCTTTCATCAGTCCCATAATCCACATTATTTCACAAGTCGTGTTTGCCATCGCTCTATACTCTGCCTCAGCCGAAGACCTTGAAACTGTGCTTTGCTTCTTCGTTTTCCATGATATTGGAGCATCTCCAAGCTTGATGCAGTACCCTGTAACTGATTTTCTGCTCATGGGACAAGTTCCCCAATCTGAGTCACAATAAGCTGTTAACGTGAGTGTGCCATGTGCTGGTAGGAAAATGCCAAGACCTGGGGCTGACTTTAGATATCGCAAGACATTCCTTGCTGCATTCATGTGAGATGTCTTCGGGTTTTGCATGAATTGACTCAAATTTTGCACCGAAAAGCAGATGTCTGGCCTTGTTACTGTCAAATATATTAGCCTTCCTATCAGCCTTCTGTAAGCACTTGGATCTTGAAGTAATTCGTCGTGTGATGCATTCTGATTGTCAATCTGATCAAACTCGATGGATGTCAACTTGATGTTTTGTTCCATAGGTGTTTCACAGACCTTTCCACCAAATAAACCTGCTTCTGAAATCAATTCTAGAGTGTATTTTCTCTGATTCAAGCAAATCCCTTGCTTCGAGCGAGCCACTTCAATACCTAAGAAATATTTGAGTGATCCTAAGTCTTTTACTTTGATTTTTGAATGTAGGTAAGCCTTAAGAGCTGCAATGGATTCTTCACAGTTCCCTGTTATCACTATATCGTCCACATACACTAGTAGAATAGTGATAACTTTACCTTCCTTCTTAACAAATAGGGAATGATCATTTTTAGACTGTATAAATCCAGCATGTTGCATTAAGCTTGCAAACCTGATATTCCATTGTCGATTGCATTTCCAACTTGCAAGTTTACCTTTCGCCTTGTCAAGGA
>NW_027354014.1:0-1203 GCF_012295235.1 Primulina huaijiensis
TGAGCTATTAACAAGAAATATTAAACCAACATCAATAATTAAAATAAAAAAAGTAATATATATGTCGAAAATAAAACCAAATATCAAACAAAGTATTGTTTGGTCATATTGTGGTCTTACTCTAAAGAAATTTATTTCATCAAATAAAAAAGCAAGAATACAATGTTTGAATTCATAAGAAGAAAATTTAGGAAGAAATATGAAAATCGCTTTGAAGTTGTCTCCATCATCTCTTTCAAACCATATCCTTCTTCTTCCTCCAAGTTCTTAAGAGAAGGTTGTTATGTTGTCTTCCTTCAAGTTCTCCTCCTCTTCTTCTCTGCTGTTGTATGTGATATTCTGTATCTTCCTCCTTCTTTATCTGTTGTTGTATGTAAGACTGAGCATTTATCGTTTTAACGAAATTTTAATTATATCAGCTAAAAGAACAATCGAAACATTATAATTAGGCTTTGACTATTATACAATTTAAATAAATTGAGTTATACAATTATTATTATCTATAATTTTTAATAAATATCAAATATGTCTGCATACTCAGAAGTTATATAGTGGTATGTCGGGTGTTTTTTTAAGGGTTATGATTATTCTGTACTGGCCAACTCGAGGCAGTGTCAATCAGTACTCCTCGCCACCTTAGAAACCCATGGCAACACAATAAGCCCGTAGCATCTGTAAGTGTACTTTCTATGGAGCACACTTTGGACATCACACTGTTTATCACATCGGAAATTCGTCACATAATATTTCTCAGGATTTTTCAGTGTTCATGTTTTCAGGCAATAGGGAGAAGATTGGGCGACGAAGATCGGACAGCTGGACCGAACTATTTTCAGGAGTATGTTATATATATTATCGACATGTTGTATCGAGAGTGTTTCGTTATTTTGATCTTGAATTTGAACAAGGATAATAATTGTTACGTATTTAAAGATTAAAATTGTGATAAAGTTATTAAGATTAAGATAAAAATCGAACGAAGTCGTTAAAATTTATTAAATATAATATGATAAATATTTTATTTAGCGAATAGAGATTTTCTTTGCTACACAAAAGGATAGTCACTGTTGTGTTTAAAAATCAAGGGATGACGTCATGACGAGGAATGAGGATAATTAATTAGGATGATCTTTACAGAGCTAGCTGCATAACTGTTTACTCATGTTGTTGTCTTTACTTTTTTTTTTAAAAAAAAAAGGATTG
>NW_027354015.1:0-1203 GCF_012295235.1 Primulina huaijiensis
TAATCACATCAACCAAACACACCCTAAGGGGCGAGACAACAATTTTATACCAACTGAGTAAGAGCCACATGATATTTTAAGAATTTTTTTCCGTATCAAACTTGAATCATAACAGTGCTTGAAATTCTTTGTTGTAAAAAAATAGAACAAAAGAAGCATGAATGATCGGATCTTTCAAACATAAACATAGATTTTAAAACAGTAAAACCCATTTATCGATTATTTATATAGAAACGTGAAAAACAAGGGATGATTATCGAAGATCCTCATTCTTCTTGAGAGAATTTCCATAGCATTTGGCCTAAGCCTTTCTAGCATATTATTTTCTAAAATTTGGATGCATAAGTGGTATAATTTTTGTATTCCTTGAGGTCCTAATTATAGATGCTGGGGAAGAGTTTGGTATTGACTTGAACTTCCATCTTTATTTTCCCATTCAAATTCAAATATCTTGATAGATTGTGATCCGGAGATTTAAATTTTATTCTTGTTTGTGGATATATAATGATTACAATCGGCTTATCTTGTACATTTTTTTATATTGAAATATACATCTTGATACATGGACAAATTTTCAAAATTCATGTATTTATCATGTTGAAGTTTCGAATTTCTTGGATAAGATATCATACAAACTAGAAAATTTATCATGTACTATTTCGAGTATTAAAATACAGAGTTTGAAAATTTACGAGCTTTGTAGATTCAGACTTTAACTTGTAAAGATGATTTGTAGATCATCGTTTTAACTTCGTAAAACATGCTGAATCATTCCATTTAGATAACCGAGATGGTATGGTTGGCCAAAATACTAGAGTTTATTGGTTATGCCAAGCTAATCCATGCTGAATGTAACCATTAGTTTACCTATCCGAATAAGCCTAGCTAATCAAAAATATGTCTCGTAGCAATTTGAGTTTTATGTTCAACCATTTTGGTTGTTGGTCATTTTCATCATCGGACTATGATATATCATCAAAACACTTCAGCTCGCTAAAAACCAAGTTGTCCGAAATTATGTTTCAGCAACTTATTACTTCAAAATGGCTTTCTATCAACTACGTACACACTTAATAAAATATGTTAGCAACACAATAATAATTTTTGTTCACTAAAATAAAGATTGCTACCATTTCTGTAATATTATAAATAATATAACAAAAAAATATTTTTTCAGTGAGAATATAATTCTTATGCACACCG
>NW_027354016.1:0-1203 GCF_012295235.1 Primulina huaijiensis
TTCTTCTTTCATGGTATCAGAGCATTGAACCTGGTGACTCTGAAATCTTTCAAACGCTTCCGCAATTGTTACAATCATGGGAGACAAAGGCAACAATGGAAAAGAATCAACAACGTCTAAGGCTATCATAGAAGCCCTAGACACCTACAATCTACATCACTCGGATCATCCAGGTATGGTACTTGTCTCTAAGGTACTCGAAGGAGACAACTACAGCACATGGAGTCGAGCTATGCGAATTAGCTTGAGCGCTAAAAACAAGATTGGGATGGTCACAGGATTAATCAAGCCACCTTCTTCAACAGACACTAGTTTTGATTCTTGGAAACGATGCAATGACATGGTTTTGTCTTGGATATTGAATTCTATTCATCCGGACATAGCCAGTAGTGTAATTTATTGGGAGACTGCAGCAGAAGTTTGGGCAGATCTGCAAGAGAGATTCTCTCAAGGGAACGATTCAAGAATCTATCAGATCAAACAAAATATTGTGGAACATAGACAGGGACAACAATCTATTTCAGTCTATTACACAAAGCTTAAATCTTTGTGGGATGAACTCTCATCCTATCATGAGACATTATCTTGCTCGTGTGGAGGATTGGAGAAACTTAATCAGAGAGATGAAAAGGAGAAGGTTATGCAATTTTTGATGTGATTAAATGACAGTTATGCAGCCATTCGTGGTCAAATTTTGTTGATGCAGCCTCTACCTGATACACGACGAGTTTATTCACTTATTCTTCAACAAGAAAAACAAGTTGAAGTCTCTCTCAATCGCGGGAACATGAACCACCATGCCATGATTGTAGGTCAAACTAGCAAGACAACTCAAGCACATCAAGAACAAAAACAAAGGGCATAGTTGCACTGCTCTTATTGTAACCGTGATAATCACAGCATTGAAAAGTGTTTCTACCTCCATGGCTTTCCAGTTGGTCATAAGTTTCATGGCAAGAATATAAAACCATTTAATCAACGCCCTTCAAGTGCAAATAACGTGAAGGTGGAAATGAATAAAGCACCAGAGACAACGACAAAGTTTGTTTCAACAGATGATGGTCCAAGGTTCACAACCGATGAATACAACCAATTAATAGCCATGATCCGGAAAACCAATGAGGGTAACACACAAATTTTTACAAACACTACAGGTAACTTCAAATCATCACCTAAAGTTAATTTGGCTGCTTCAGGCTTGTG
>NW_027354017.1:0-1204 GCF_012295235.1 Primulina huaijiensis
CAAGTAGATCATGTTGATGATGCAACCCAAGTTTCTACTTGCAAAGTTCTTGACCCAAAGTACACTAAAACAAAAGGAGCCCCTAAGAAGCTTCGAAAGAAAGGTCCATTGGAGAAGTCTTCTAAGAAATCGAAGGTACGATATATTCATAATACTTCTTTAATTAAGTCGCATCAATAGCTTGCATTCTATTCATACATATGTTGTTTTTGTAGGTATCAATGATATCAAGCAAAGAAAAAAATTCTCAACCAAAAAAAATTCAATCCAGTAATGTGTTTATACAACCACCTGATCAAAATGCTGTGATGACTCCGCTCTCTTTCTCACAACAATTAATGGTACGATATTATGTTTTTCATGTTTCATGTTGCTAATCACTCACAACACACATATGTTTGTTTCTTATATTTGCATAATAATTA
The DNA here is from genome assembly GCF_012295235.1 of Primulina huaijiensis. Lineage (NCBI taxonomy): Eukaryota > Viridiplantae > Streptophyta > Magnoliopsida > Lamiales > Gesneriaceae > Primulina > Primulina huaijiensis. The sequence continues at coordinate 426 of NW_027354017.1, forward strand.
TAGGGTGTTCATCACCATCCTTGGAATATCGATTACGGAGTACATTTAGTATCCAACTACGGAGGTGATCAAGCATCGACAACACCATGCTCGTCAAGATGGAGTTCGAATGATGATGAAGTGATCGGATCTATGGGTGTAATAAATTATGAAGCAAGTTAATTGGACATGCAATTACATGTACTTGAATTTAGATTATTTTTTACAAGTTAGAAGACTCTGGATTTGAAATGAATATGAAATTTCATATTTCTTCAACGCAATTTAATGTGTTATGGTTTTTATGTTCATTTCATGGAAACTCTATTAGTACGTTGTATGTTTTCATTAAGAGATCATAATATTTCACATCAAATTTTGAAATATTAAAATTTATTGTTTTCATGTAGCTCAACTTGATAGGGCAAGTACAAAAAATTGTAGGTGAAAAATAAATTTGGGATATTATCATATCGTCATGTAACTGAAATAATTCTCCTATTGTCATGAAATTTTGTCTAATTCTAATTTTGGCAATATAATAATTTATTATTGTAGTTAATTTCATTAATTTTTTTAATTTTAAAAATCATTACTATTAATTTTTTATATGATTTATTAAATATTGAAAAATATAATATTTATCAAAATATATTTTTTTTAAAAAAAAATTGTATGATAAATCTCAGGACTTGCATTAAAAAAAACAATTTATTATTATTGATAGGAGAAGAAATAATGAATGGAATGTGTAGTCTATCAATTTAGGATGATGGTTTAATTGTAATTTAATAATTAAT
>NW_027354018.1:0-1206 GCF_012295235.1 Primulina huaijiensis
TATTTTTCAAATTATCCTCCAAAAATAGTGTGCTTTTTAAATGCAAAATATATTGCAAATTTAATTAAAATAACCACATCAAATATTTATGATTCGGATTTATAGATGATTTTTATACGTGCAACATGTATTTTTTTTTACCACTAGGTTGTTAATATTTGTATATATATTATAATAGGCCATCATAGTAATTACTTTGTAGGAAACCAAAAATATTTAATTCTACCATTATTCTTCTGACCCATTACTTCACTAAAACTTATTTAAGTCACTCCACATTTTACATAAAATAAAACTTTCTAAACAAAACGTCTCTTTTAAATTGAACGAATTTCTAATTTGAAAATAATTTTGTATTAATTGTTTAGGATTATTTGATCAACTTAAAAAAAATACTAACATACAATGTGCGTGTAATTTTTACTAGTTATTATTAAATATGAACTTTTGATAAGGTTCTAACTATGAAAACACAAAAAATAAAAACACAAATTGAACAAAATAAAATTGACTAATTTTTTTAAAAAAAAAAACTTTTATCAGAAATAAAAATAATAAATTTAAGCATACAGTTACTTTGCATATATATAATAATTGTATACAAAAAATATTACAAATTGCAAGCTACGCGTGCTGATGAAATATTAATTATATAGCAAGTAGATAGTGAACTGATTTATTAATTAATCAATACAAATATTTCTTCAGTGTTTTTATTTTTATTTTTATTTTCTAACTGATAATCCTACTTCTGCTATTAATATATAATCCTTTTATATTCCAATAACTTATATTCTTTAAAGATCTGACACATTAAATTTTAGAATAAACGAGTTGACCCGATTTGTATCTACAGTAAAAATTAATATTTTTTTACATAAACAATAATGATTTGTTAAGGATCAGGTCGGATTAAATATTACTCTCATGAAATTAACTAGTGAGACGATGTCTCATGTGATTTTTTTATGTAAATTTTAACATTTCAAAAGACAATGTTTAACATAATGTTTGGTGTTATCTTGAATGGGATTTTTATGTTTTTAAAACATTCTTCTATCTTCTATTAAAATGGGTATAAATTATTTATAGCGTCCAATTTTTGCAGAAATAATTGGACTCGATGTCTATAAGTTATAATTAAGAGTCTTCAAATTTCGTATAAAACCGAAAAAATCGAAAATCCAAACCGAAAAAACCGAACAC
>NW_027354019.1:0-1206 GCF_012295235.1 Primulina huaijiensis
CTTATGTGTGGCCCTTGCACATCTCCACTCATCTGCCGCCCCATTATGGAGAAAGTTTATGCCAGAATTCACGAGTTTGGCCAACAAAAGAGCACCTCGGCAACATCAGAACTTGGGATATGTTGATTTTTTCTATGTTTTTATTTGACTTGGTGGATTGGTTGTTATCATATATTGCTGACTATAGTTGCTTATGACCCAAGCGCCTTTTAGGTTCCATGTCCCAGTAGACTCTGAAGTCCTGGAATATGTATTAACGATTTTTTATGCGTGAAATTGGCTCTATATTTCTCCTGACATTTCCTTTATCTTACTAGTCACTGAGGCGATATATTCAAGATAAGGCACCAAGATCATTTGTGAAAATCCCCACGTGTTTCGCACGAATTCATGTTATAGGCTGAATTAAGGTGCATACATCGAATACTAATAATCTAGGTAGACCGAACTGGTTGTCACTGGCTTTCTCGTGCATGTGCCATCTAAAATACTAGTGTTTACCAGTAAAATACTAATAACTATGATCACAACTACAATCAAGTTCGCCAGTTCTGGCTTCATTGGAGTGATCAGCTCTCTTCATGTTGCTGATCCTGATTTGATTTGGAAAGTTGATATAAAGATTGTATGATTGTCGTAAATCAAATTTGACACAGGTTTTTGAATGATCAGAACAGCTTAAGATAATAAATTTTATTCATTGACATCAAACTTTTTGTAATATAATCTTATGGATCAATTTTATGAAAAATATCTCCTACCCGACATAAATTAAGAAAAAATATTTCTTTTCATTCCAAAAGTGTTACATTTTTAGGTGGATAGAGTCGATTCGTCTAACAGATATAGACCCGTAAAATTGTCTCATAAAAAATATACTCGCTGATTAATATAAGAGAAAAATATCAATAACGGGAAATTGATATTTTATTTATTATAATGAGAAGTTATGAAATGAAAAATTACATATTTGAAGCTATCAAGCTAACAATGTAATACAAATATAAAAATAAAATAAATCCATGCCCATAATAATCAAATAAAACAAAAAAAAATTAAAAAAATGAACACACTTTCTCAACTGCAAAATCCATATATACTAGTAAAAGATGCACATGCGTTATATGTGTGCTTATTATTTTTAATTTGATCAAATAATACAAACAATTAACACGAAATTATTTTCAATTTAGAAGAGTTGTTCGA
>NW_027354020.1:0-1206 GCF_012295235.1 Primulina huaijiensis
AGTATAGATACTTAAAATATGGACTTCAATTACTCAAAAAGATATTTATTTATTTTTTTATTAAAATCCTAATACTATCCCTTGGTGCATAGACATTGATAATGTCCAACTTGCTACCAAATGTTATAGTTAGATCTTGTAAGATTTTTGATAAAAAAAATTTCAGTAATTTGAAAATGTTCGTTCAATTTCTCAATTTAATTTCTTTCAAAAAAATTAATGAACATCTTAATTATTGTATTTTGTTGATTCATAACAAAACAATGAGAGACAAATATTACTTGTTGTCTAATTAATGTGATACATTCATTTAAGTGAATGTGACAGTGCCTATGAACACAATTGATACATTGGTGACTATTTCTTCTAAGAGGAAGAATATACTATATTGTGTGAAGAGGAATATTAATTGTAAAATTGATACAAAATAATGAGACGTGTCTTAATTAAATATTGCATTAAATGTATATTGATACCTAATATCGTTATTTATATGATGTCGCACTTGAATTACATAAAAGATCTTACAGATAACTAGAAAGCACGATACATAAATTATATTTTCATCGTATGATGATATGAAATTAAATAAGTTTTAATCGTTTAGTGATACATATCGAGAAAAAAATCAACATTTAAAAAAATGAGTGAATTAAACGGTGGCATATCTGCATAATTAGATGGCTGAACAAACAATATTTACAACTATTCAAAGAAAGCTTTGATTTTTTAAGAAAGAATCTTGAAATGACAAATGAAATATGTGAAGAGATAATCTTCTATAGAAAAAAGATATGGTGTTGGCCAAACTCAAGGATGGGAGTAGCTAATCGACTTAGATTTTATTAAATAGATGAAAGAAGAAGGTGATCAGTTATAGAGGTGGACATGAGAAGCATTGACAGATTGAATAGTTCCGTCTATTTTAACCATTAAATCATTCAAGGATCAAATACATAAAACAAATGAAAATTTGAGGATCAATTTGAGACAATTTGAAAATGAGGACTAAATTGGAAAGTGACTTAAAACGAGGGATGAATTGGGTATTATCTCTTATAAAAATAATTTTTTTCAACATTGAAATGAAATTTTCCTCTTTGGATTTGGTTTATATTTGAAATTTTTTCCCTTTATCATATAATTATATTATTGGGGTTGAAAATTTTAACGAAGATGGTTCAAAATGATTGATTGATATTTTAA
>NW_027354021.1:0-1209 GCF_012295235.1 Primulina huaijiensis
ATCCTGCAGATTGACCCTGATTTGAGAATCCATCTGATATCCCGGATTATCCATGACCCGGGCTCTAACAGGGGTATCATCACTCTGTTTTTATTTTGGTCAATTCTCAAGTCTTCAAATATTAAGTTTCTAACTCTTTTTTTAAAAAATAAAAATAAAAAATCTTCAATGAATTCACTAGTTTTGTTAAATTGCGTTATGGTTTTTAATGGTTTCAGTTCCAATTCCACTGTTTGAGCCGATTAAAAAAATGATACAACTCGTGAAATAATTAAACCGGTTAGAATTTATTATTCAACAATTATACCATGAAGCAAAATAAATAAAAATATGGTTATAAATCAAGTAGTTTAATTCTAAAATTTAGGTTATCTATATTGATGGGTTACAGTCCAATTTGATTATTTAGTCCACTTCGTCTACAAAGTTCAAGTCCGCTATATACTTCAAAAATATCTATAAACAGAAGAATTGTTTATCCAAAGTATATTTTCATTTTTCTATTTGAGCTCTCCAACTTTCAGAAAATATATGTAAATTATTTTCTGACTTGAACATTGAGGTATCTACGTCAGACAACCCCCAAGCCTCTGATTTTTATTCGTGACGTATGTGACAACCCACAAAATTTATTGTTTACGACTACTTGGACAGTTGGATTTTCCTACTCCGGTTTACGACTACTACTTTGAACGGTTGATGAGGCAGCCAAATCTTCCTACTCCGATTTATGTAATTTAAACAATTACATTTCGGTTACATCATATATAATTATATACTAAATTATCTTACGATTTGATAATAGTTTTTTTTTGTTTCGTTTAAACCAGATACCAAATTTGAACTTCTCGATTTTGATTTGAAGGATGTTTGGTTGGAGCTTATAAGCTTTTTAAATTTGTTTAGCAACAATTTGGTCAAACAATTAAGAAGTGGACAAAATAAAAGTTTGACAGCTTATAAGCCATTTTTTAAAAAGTTGGGATAACCCTTTTTTCTAAAAAAAATATCTTATTTTAACATTTTACTGATCTAAAATAGTCTTGTATATTTTCATAAATCACCACCATGTCCTCCACCTATTAAATATTTTTAATAAAAAAAGAAATTTCCAAAAAATGTCAATTTTCTAAATTAAAATATGATTTTTTTTTTTTGGTAAACTAGGTTTAACATTTATGATTAAATTCTAAAACTATTTTAAATAAA
>NW_027354022.1:0-1210 GCF_012295235.1 Primulina huaijiensis
AGAAAATCAGACTGCCCGACCTCCAAGTATAGCTGGGCATAATTTCTCTTCTTGTTTAAAATATTTTTACACTTAACCAGCCCAAATTTGTCCATTTTCCCTTCGGAATCCTGTTTCTTCGATGCCTTCTGATTTGATGCATGATTGTTCGCACTACCAATCCAAGAAAGTATTATCGAGCTTGGTAAACTTGTTAATTTAGTGTACACATGTATTTACCATAAGATCGCACATGCTTTAATATATAGTCATGCCTTATTACATATACTAAGTACAGGCTACATAGCGATTTGTTTGAAACAGCTCACTCGTATCCAAAACAGGGTATAACTGATGCATAATAAAACGGTTGAAGCAGATAAGACTTCTTCATAAGCAAAAGAATAACTGAAAACCCTTAGTTTAACAACAATTTTTTAGGGAATCAACTCACAGTTAGTGACAGTAATCGATTGCGCTCTTTTCTATTAAAAAAAAAGTGGTGAAAATTATTTAAAATACAGAAAAAAATTTCCCCAACATATAAATGATCTTAATAGAACCTGAAAATGCAGTAACACAAATAGTTCAAGCAAACCAACAAATTCTAAAACGAACTAAAATGCGAAAGGCGTTGTATTACATTAACTAGATCCCAACAAAAACCAATTTTGATACGTACCTGTTGGAGTCTGGGTTCTTTCGTTTGATCGTGACAGTGATATCTGGCTCTTTGGTCAAATTTTGGGCGTCAAAGAATAATAAATGATCTGAATGGGAAGCTCGGTCGGGAGATTTCTGGCGGAGAGAAGGAGGGGATTTGAAGAAGTCACTAATCTTCGATTGCATCCCTCCGATTTCTCTCCAATTTTGTCTCGTCGTTGGATATGTTGATAATTCAGAGGATTGTAGGTACCGTAAAAAGCGCCAAAGTTTGAGTTTCGATTGTTTGCCCGCCAAAATGATAGCCGGGCGGAGTTTCATGGAATTTCGTAGAAGCTCCATTGGGCCGGCCCAGATTTGCAACAATCAATTTCCAGCCCAGAGTCTTGATGGTCCAAAAAAACCAGTAATACTACTATCTCTAAGTTGTATTCTATATGGTTTAAATCTTTAAAAACCACATGAACCATGAATTATGAGCCACCAAACTGAATGTGAGTATGAATATCACGACAACATAGTCGAATCACATTCGGAAAAAAAATCGTATAAAAACGTAGATGTCGTC
>NW_027354023.1:0-1210 GCF_012295235.1 Primulina huaijiensis
ATGATTTTTACACGAAAAACCTAGCGTTCTTTGTATCGTTGCTCACATTTTTGATATAGTTGAAGTGGCTGCCAGGTTTGGATGTTTAAGGGACGATTTACAGAAGGTTTAGAGAAGATTTAAGTGGTGAGATTAGATCTGTATCAAGAATGTGTAAGAGTCAATTGTGTTTCCTTGTTTTAGGGCATAGGATGGCTCGATCGGGTGTTGTGTGAGGTATAGCGGTGCAAGGTCTGTTCAGGGCTGTTGATCAGACCCTGATGGTCCGAGACGTATCTTTGAGTGGCTTAAGCACAGATGGTTGCGGGCTAGGAGTAGATCGAAAGGGGTAGACTAAGTTGGGGCTCCTTTGTGGTGTTCGGGTGAAAACCGGCTCGACAGCGTGCATGGGGCTAGGGACAACGCCTAGGTCCATCTAGGAGGGTCCAAAGGTGGGCTAGGAAGGGTTGGTTTGAGCCTAGTCCGGGCTGGTTGAGAGTGGGGTAGAGTTTGGCTTCGACGTTGTTTGGGGTTTTTGGTCGCAGGGGGTAGCGCCACGGCGCTACTCACCAAGCACCACAACACTTGAACTTTAGCTCTTGTAGCGCTGGTGCTTGGTGCCTAGGCGCTCACTAAGAGCCGCATCGCTACACAGCTAGTGCCTAGGCGCTAGTCCTGTATTTGAGGGTTGGAGATTTTAGTAGACATGGTCCGTATTGGGTATTAATATGTCACAATATTTCCAAGGTTAATGATGGTTTATTTTGTTCATACAGGGTTTGCTTAGGAGTCATTGAACAATGGTTTAAGTTTGATTGGCTTTGGGTTGAAATTTTGAGGTCCAGGGGTAAAATAGTCAAGTAGGGCTTTCAGGGGCAAAATGGTCATTTGCAGTCGATATAAGTTAGTAGTCCTGGAAGTTCCCTTTTAACTGTTAATGCATATTTAAAATGTATAAGTTAATTATGAATATGAAAATGCTGATAAATACGTTGCATGCTTATTTTTAAGAAAATGTTTGTATATGCTTGAATTTTACAAGTGATGAATACGATGACATGTTTTTTGATGGAGGTGAGTTGGTTGTGACTAATACGAACACGAACACAAACATGTAAGGCCAATGCTCATTGGATGGGTAAAACTGTCGTCGATGTCCCTGCCGTTGGGTACCGCGGTTATACGTAGATGGTTCCATCGACTTAGAGCTGATACGAAAGTCACAACTAAT
>NW_027354024.1:0-419 GCF_012295235.1 Primulina huaijiensis
AGGACTGGAGCACTAGTCAATTTCTTCTTTAACTCTACGAAGCTCTACTCACATGCTTCTGACCACACAAATGGAGTATTCTTCTGTGTCAACTGGGTAATCGGTTTCGCAATACTGGAGAAATATTTAATAAATCTTCGATAGTATCCTGCTAAACCAATGAAACTGCGTATCTCTGGCACAGAAGTCGGTGTCGGCCAGCTGATCACAGCTTCAACTTTTCTCGGATCAACAGAAATACCATCTCCAGATATGATATGACCCAAGAAGACAACTTGTCTCAGCCAAAACTCACACTTTGACAATTTAGCATACAGTTGCTCATTTCTTAACGTCTGCAACACAATTCTCAAATGCTCAGCATGATGAGTCNGAGTCTCATTTCTTGAGTAAACCAAAATATCATCTATAAAAACAAT
>NW_027354025.1:0-1212 GCF_012295235.1 Primulina huaijiensis
AGAATTGAAATGCATATATCTCTTTCTGAAATATCTGGCACCTTCTCAGTTACCAAAGCACCAGAAGAAGAGCACTCGCCTGCATCCTCCACATCAATTTTCAAGTAAGCCGATCCAACTTCCAGATTTGACTTTGAAGATGAACAATTGTTGCCACAAATGACATTCAAAGCTATGTCCACATCACTTATCAAGGCCTCTTCAGAACTTGCTCGTTCCCTAGTTGGACACTCATTAAATTCTATTGTGGTATCTTGATTACATTCAACTGCACACACAACAGGAGGCCGTGCAGATTCTATCCTTAGTTCAGAAATTTTCTCTTGGGGAAGCCCAGCAGGAGCAACATCAGAACTGATGGAAGAGCGGCAACCATCACTACACTTAGCACCAGAAGTTGGTTGGATTATGCAACTAGAGCTCTTATTCTGCTTCCTACGATGATATACAAAATACGGCTCAAATTTTTGGGACATTGGACTGTAGGTGGATTGCTGGAAACAATTTCCTACACAGTTTAAGGAACATGAACAGTAATCAATTTTCCTCCCCACGTGAAAAGGTTTTCCACAGCCTTTGATATTATACTCTCCACACATTGAACAATTTGCAAAACTTCTAGTCCCGGGAATTTAATCATGTGCGAGTCCAGGTTTCATGAAGACAGGCGCATAAGATGCAATTTGACCATTTCCATGTAACAGATGGAAATTTGCATCATCATTCACAACTGAACCACAAAAAAAAATTTAGAAAACCAGGCACCCGAAAAAAATTTATAAGCAGGTTTTTAGCGGACAAGTTCTATCGAATAGATGGTAAGAAAGTATTAGTCAAATAATAACATCCAGGTACTAAAGATATCATATCATGACTAAAGCACAGTGCATACAAGATGCTATATTTGATGACTTCCTGTTAAAGGTACCTTCATAAACAGTATATCGTACACTATTCACCTTAGTAAGAACTAGTAAGGCAACACACTATTTTCTGTTTTTTTCTCATTGCATTGACACCTTAGTCCTCTTGTGGATTTATTGTACCAAAATATACATTCTGCTTTGGGAACTAACTCTTTGTCATTAGATTAACGCTATCAAGCATATGATACAAAAGAAAATATATATGAATCCCACAAACTCCATTGAAGAGAAATTGTTGACTCTTTATTCCACCACAAATACCAAAAAAAAAAAAAAAAAAAAAATT
>NW_027354026.1:0-1214 GCF_012295235.1 Primulina huaijiensis
GCGGAAGCCAAATTTGCATGAGCCTCAGCCATCATTGGTCGGATATCAATAGCACGGAGATAGTCTTGAATCGCCTCATTAACTCTTCCAATTTCTTTGTAAGTGTTTCCTCGATTAACCAAACCATCTGCAGCCAATGGATCTATCCTTAGGACCTCGTTGTAGCAAGATATCGCATCTGCATGATTACCCTGTAATCGAAGAAAGTAAAATCACACAAAAATTTCAGATCATATCTCATTAACATGTGAGCGACAAGCTAGGACTTGGAAACGTATTCACACCCATCATTTTGGATGACTGCTTCCGCATCAAAATAATGAATGGAGATAACTAAGGTAATTTAGTTTAGACAATGGCGAAATTTGTAAAAGATATTTGAACTTTGTCAACCCATGGTTGTTTCTGGTGCCTAAAATATGTGCTCTCTGAAATGGTATCTGTTATATTAAGCTGAGTTGAGTTGGTAGGAACATCTCATTGCATGCATAATATCAAAAAATTTGATATTGGTCTCTCACATAACTTCGATTGGCACAGCCTTGCCATTCCTAAAGATGAGAACAATGCACTTTTATTTCATTAACTCATTTAAGCTCTATAGACCTTTTTTGCAGGAAAAAAACCAGCAATGCACCTGTTGTTTGTATATTATAGCTAAATTATTGAAAGGGGCAGAAAGTCCTGTTGTGACAGATAGCGTTGCCTTGTAGCATTGAGCTGCAGCACTCATCATATTCCTTCAAAGAAATAACAGATGAAATTCGTAAAAATCAAAATGATAAAAAAATATAATTAAAGGCGCGAAAGCAATCTGAAACAAGAACCACATACACAAGTGGAGCACGTTGATTCTAAACATACCATTCCATATAAATATTTCCAAGATTGGTTAGAGCTTGAGGATGACTAGGTTGAAGAGATAGGCATTGCTTCAAAAAAAAAACAGCATTTGAATCAAAAAGCAGCCAAAAATAAAACGAAACCACGACCAATTCAATCATGGTGAAAGATAATTTACGCGGTAACAGTGAATTGCATCCTCCACTCTTCCAGCATCTTTCAATGCATTACCCTAGCAGTTGAAAAACATAAAAACAGAACATCACCAAAATGCAACAAGTACTAATTTACTAAACAAAAAGCTAAATCAGCACTATTAATAATATAATAGCAACCAAGTTATTGTACGCCTCCAGGAATCCAGGATCACA
>NW_027354027.1:0-1214 GCF_012295235.1 Primulina huaijiensis
TTTTGAAATAAATTTTTAAAATTAAATTATTTTTAAAAAAAACCCCTCTTTTTTAGCTTCCCTTATGAAAAGCTTATTAAAAATAAAAAAATTGTAAATTTTATTTTTGCAGTTTAATTTTAATTTCTTTTAAAAAGAGTACTCATAAAAAAATTATACTAGCTTACACATACACATGAGCCTAGTTCATATAATTAAAAAGTCAATAAAGATCCAAAAAATTTAAACTTTTTACGGATTATTCAGGAAAGATTATATATTTGTAGAAGTGATTAAATTTATAGATTATGAAAAAGTGAACACCAACTTTTAGCTTTCAGTTAAATTAAGCCGAAACTATCGCATAATTTTGGTTTAAAAACACACAAAACTGATTTTTTTTAGTCAAAATACAAGAATAATTTTTTCAATGATCGCAAATACTCCTTAATTAATTAATTAGTAGATTACCGATTATATATGTATGATAGAAGGTGTTAGGATCAAATTATGTTTAAGAGGATGGATAAACACTTTAAAATTCTTTCAAGATGTCGAACACAATTAAGTATTTAAACCAGACACAACAATTGTTAACTACTTAAGTCATATTCTCAATCAGACAAATGCGACTAGACAACTTTAAAATAAATTAAAAGTGCGGAAAGGGTGGTCTGTCTGGATCTGGATATCAATATAAGAATCTTTTGACAGTAAAATCGGAAAAAGTAATAATTAGCCTTCCATTAATTCATAAACCAAACAAAAATGATTTGAAACCGAAATCGACATTGCTTTAATTCTTTCAAAGCTTCACTGGCATTTACGTACCTTTTTATTACTCCCTCGTTCCTAAGCTAAATTTCTTCTTTCCGATTAATTTTTTCTTGGAAAACATGCACTTTAAATGATATTAACAAAATTACGACGGAACAGGTTGGTTGTTTTTGTCTAACTGAAATATTTGAGTGATGGATTGCCATAAAAGAATAATCTTTGGTTTATTTTACTATATTTAATTTGGTCAATCAAATAATTTTTTTACTGTATTTAAAAGAAAAGAAATAATGTATAATGAAGCGTGAAATGAATCTAAAATGAAATATTAGAATTTTACATTTTTAGACTAAATTAAATTGATTATATGATAAGATTTATTTTTAGATAAATCTTATTCTTAGGATTTATTAAACATATTTCAATTCAGGAACTTATCTCTAAGATATAATATCTTA
>NW_027354028.1:0-1216 GCF_012295235.1 Primulina huaijiensis
TGTGTGTGTGTGTGTGTGTGTGTGTGTGTATATTTGATTCTTTTGTGAGTTATTGATTTCTCTTGTCAATAATTTATGATATTGCAGATATGGTAATGCAACGGTGGTGGAAAATACTGAGAGAGGATGGAGGGATCTTATTTTCCACAAAATACGAGCTGTTTTTGGCTTTGGAATGTGAATTTTTCTTCTCTGCCCTTATATTATTGAAGAACTTTGTCATTATTTCTTGACTATTTGAAATATGGAGTTAATGTGTCTTTACGGACCAAGAATTGTGGAATGTGTTACACGAAAGGTCGTTTTTGGTGAATTTTTTATGCAGTATCAGAATTTTTTTGCGATCAGCTATTTACTCCTTGGTAGTGGTGAATACTGATATTATATGTTTTCACGTCACATTTCCATGAATTTCCTGTCTGTGTTGAGTTTGTGATTAAGATCCTCGATAATGGTTCATTAATCTCTGCTGGTAGCTGCTTTTTAACACTAACAATAGCATGCCTAGATATTTGAAACAGGGTGATTTAGAATATTTGGGAAATAGGACAACGATTGCAGAATCTGTCGTCGTAAAAAAAATTGCGTGTTGATCTAGATTTGTTAGTTTGAAGCTCTTGTATTATAGGTACGAGACATAAAATTTGAATTACATGTTTTCTTGGGTTGATTTTGGGCTTCTTCCACTCCCAACGTTTTCAAATTGCGTACTGTGACACTTATTTTACTTCTTGTAAACACCGATATCTTCTTGATTATTATTTGCATTTTATACTACTTTCAAAAGAAAAGAATTCCCAAACGTTAATTGTAAATGGATTAGAAAAACCTCTTTTCGCTGGGAATTAGTATCTGTACTTGCATTAGCGTTTTGTGGCCTTTTACGCACTTGAGAGACACTTTCATCTTTTCTGTCTCTAAATGTTAGGACATGATCAACTGTCTTATTCAACACTATAAAAATATGCTGTAAGAAATGGACTTTTCTGGACAGAAATGAAAAGAATTTTGGGGAAAAAAAATTAAATTGCGCGGACTTGAATAAATAAATCCCTTTAAAATGTTTGATTTTGACCATTTGCGGCTTCATCGAATTAAATAGGGGAAGTTGATGAAAAATTTTCAATCAAAATATTTCTTTGTGTTTTTATTCCGTACCCACAAAATTGTAGTATTATGTCATACAAAATGTGGTACATTTCATGTGGAAATGTGG
>NW_027354029.1:0-1217 GCF_012295235.1 Primulina huaijiensis
CATCTTTTAGCCAAGAATTTTATGGAAGAAGATGGTATATGGCGTTAACTGAATAAATGTTCCTGTCAATTGGCCTATTAGAAATTCAAATCAAATTAAAATAATCAGTCAATACACAACAGAACACGATACAAGAGAATCTTTTGTGTAAAATACGACAAAAGGCTAGCTGGCCCATCCATATTTCTTATTTGAAGCTACAGCCTGTAAAGCACAGTCAATTGGTACGTGAAAAGATACACGATATCTAAACTCACGTGTTCTACATTATTTTTTAATATTTTATATTGATACGTGAAAAGATCCACGATAATAAAATAAAAATTTACATGTAAAGAGAATTAAATTAACGGTAAATTTGGTAAAAATCTGTTTGTCAATCTTTTAATTAGAATTCAGTCTACATGTAATAAATTTTGTGAATTGGTGCTTGACAAAGACTAAATTTTAATTTCAACTCCTTGTTGCCCACATTTTACACTTTTGTCCTTATATTATTTAAATGCAAATATTAAAATAAACACCCCCACAAAAATAATTAAATCCTACCCAACCAATCCATGGCCCATTTCCAAAGGTCAAATCCATCGGCCCCTCCCCAAGCCAATCCATCGGCCGATCCATTACTCTGATGTGTTTTTTTTTTCTTTTTTTTTTATGCTTCAAATTCGACTATATTGTTCACATGTCATGTATTTTATGTGCTTAAGACTTTGCTTTAGTCGTGAGTGACTGTGTAATTCTAATGAGTTCACGCCTCTTATATGTTTGATAAATTGTTTTTACGAGTTCATGTCTTTTATGGGTTTTTTCGCTTTTCAATTGATTTAATCATTTGGATCCACTGAATTACATAGACATTAATATTATATTGTTTCATACAATTGAAGCAATTAAGTCGTGTTTTTTTTTTTGGAAATGCTAGACCAACATCTTTTTTTTTTTTTTAATATCTTGAGCAGGCATAACTGATTGCTAAACAGAGAAAGCAGTATTGGAGTTTATTCCGTTGAGATTTGGATATTCTTTGTGTAATTGCAATTGAGAGATGTATTATTAAGTGATTTATGCATTATTCATTAAACTGTTATTTTTATTAGTTTGGACGAATTATGTCGTGATTTTGTATGGTTCTTACAATTACAAATACACCATGTCAAATTTTTTTCAGTAATGGTTTAAAAATGCTCATAATTTTAGGCTCTCGATACTTAAAT
>NW_027354030.1:0-1218 GCF_012295235.1 Primulina huaijiensis
CAGCAGAAACAGCATTCCCACCATTAGCATTAAAGAATTCCTTCAGGTCTTTCCCCCTCGCTTCAAAATGCAAATTTGCAACAAACAAATTGTGTACTGGCAAAGGTTTGGGTTGTGGTGGAGATGAAGGTTTCTTCTTCTTTGGATTGGCCCAGTTAAGCTTCAAAACTCTACCCTCGAATTCCTTTTTCACAAACATAAAAAAGACAAGTGATTACCGAATAGTATTATTACTGTCTTGCAGGCATCCATAAGTATTTTACAAAAATCTTTAAATCCCAAACACTTGCCTTGGATTCGAGATCATTAAGAGCTGCAACAGCTTCTTCATTCGAAGACATTGTTACGAAGGCGAGACCCCTGTTTCTTGTTTTGTTATACATTGAAAACTTTATCCCACCAAAAAAGAAAACGGAAAAAAAAAAGCATCATAATATGAACCCGTAATAAAATTTACAACAAAATGTAAGAAACCAAGCTTTTCCGGTGAGGCAAAACATGACAATAAACGACCAAGATTGCATTTTTAGTGAAATACTCGGCACCCAATCAAAATCAGTGCAGGTTAACATCCAAACTTCGAAAAATTTTGTTGTTTGTCAAAAATTACAACGTTATGTATCACAGTATTTGTAGGTAAACCAATATTACATGCCACCCCATGATAATCTATAAAATTAATATCCCATAAAGAAACAGAGAATAAAGATTAAGAAAAGAACACCTCAATATCAACAACGGAGCCATAATTTTCAAACAGGGGTCGAATATCATCAACAGAACATGTCCAGGGAACATTCTGAACAAGCAACCTCGTGTTAGAAACTTCATCCTCTGCCTCTTCTACGGCATTCTGTGGGGCGAGTGGCTGGGATTGAGGTTGAGCCCGTACATGGACAAAGTAGAACCGAAGATTGGAGCTATATGGGTCCGTTTTGAGCGAAATAAAACATGGTTTCGAAAGCCGAGGAAACTGATGGGTGGTGTGCGAGAATCGTGGAGCGATGGGATAGTTATATACGAGACCGAATGCCGCCATCGGAGCTTTCTTGTTTCAGTAAGACGAAAAGGAAAGAAGGATAAGAGAAGGGAGGAGAAGGGGAAACGGGGAAAATTAGGAAAAAGGGAGTCTATTGCGTTTTTTAAAAAAAAAAGATTCATGGTTAAAATTATTTTTATGTCCTTACGTTTTAAGTTTAAATTGTTTAAACACACCCT
>NW_027354031.1:0-1219 GCF_012295235.1 Primulina huaijiensis
ATGACCAAGATTTGTCCATGCATATATAGGACCCACTTTTTTTTTTGAAATTGTATGTATGACACTGTCTTACTCGTTGAAATGAAATGAGGTTAGTGCCCATACAGGGAGGATCTCATCTACCCACAACGAGCTTCCAAACGAAACTTTAACAGAAAGGGAACATGGAACTCCATCACAAATGCACAGATAAAATTCACAACGATATCGACACACCCAAACATTTTTAAAAGAAATGTCAGTTACCATAAACATTTGTATTGAAGGTTTGCTCCATCGAGGATAAAGGGACCTCAGCGAGTGGCCCGACACACAGCATCCCAGCATTGTTCACAACGATATCAACACGCCCAAACTTCTCAATGACCACGGAGAGCGCACGGCGCACACTTTCATCGGACGTGACGTCTAGCTCTTGGAGAAAGAATCTGGGATCGCTTTGCAGATCAGACATGGAGGCGAGTGATCGAGCAGTGGCTACGACCTGGCAGTCCCGGGCGGCGAACTCGAGGGCCAGCGCGTGACCAATGCCCCCAGACGAACAACCCGTGATGATCGCCACTTGCTTCTCACCGAAACCCATCGATCTAAAGCCAGAATCCAATTGCCACCGAATTGGTTGAGCTTTGATTGCTAAACTAATTAGTAAAAGGAGGGTTTACACTGCAAAGTTGAGATTGATTGATAGGCGTTGGCCGTTCACCAAACTATCATTAATGGCCGAGGCCGGCGGTCTAGAGCAAAGCACACACAGTAAATCTAACAATGTGATTGGCGGAATCGTGAAGCATTTAACAATTTTAGATTTGGATAATAAGGGTCTGTTTGGAGTTATCAGCGTTTGTTTTTTTAAAAAATGTTTTTATAATTTTACATGTTTGGATATATATATTCTAGTGTTTTTATAATGTTTAAAAAAATTATGCATGGGAAACATATATTTCATTGATGAAAATCGGTACCAAACATAAAAATTATGGTATTAATATATCATATTTGAGTACCAATTATATCATATATGATACAAAAAAATAATATTTGAATATAAAATTAGAATAACTTTATTAATTCCAACATTTATGATACATTTTTGGGTATTAATTGAATAAATTTTAGGTACAAAATATTAAATCAACATATTGATTTTGTAGGATCGAGCACTTACCACTTTACCAAAAACTATAACTGGTGGTAATGGTGCAACTCAAATCTTTTAAAC
>NW_027354032.1:0-1219 GCF_012295235.1 Primulina huaijiensis
CTATAACAACTTGGGTTAATCATTTTCGTAAAGCGAGGACGAATAAAAAGTAGTTACTATAACGGCCTATTGTACAGTCACGTAGGAGCAGGCCCGGGCTCGGGGCGTGACATGGAACCTACAATTTGACAACACTTCAAGAATCCCGAGGAACCTTGTGTATACAAGAAGGTTAGTGGGAGTACAATGTCATTCCTAATACTTTATGTTGATGACATACTCTTCATTGAGAATGATACATGGATGTTGCAGTCAACTAAAGTATGATTAGCTAGTAAATTCTCCATGGTGGATATGGACGAAATATCTTATGTATTAGGAATACAGATCTATATGGATAGATCGAAAAAAATGTTCGGGCTCACTAATCCATTTATATCGATATCATACCAATGAGATTGTCTATGGAGGAGTTTAAGAGAGGGTATCCCAAAATGTGTCATGGTGTGATTCTATCCAAGTTTATGTGCCTTAAGACTGATGATGAGATAAAAACCATGAGTTGCATTGCATATGTGTCTGTTATAGGCAGTATAATGTATGATATAATATCTATTCGACCCAATATTGTATATGCACTGAGTGTTACAAGCAGATATCAATCGAATCCTGGTTAATTGCATTGAAAAGTCATTAAGAACATCTTATTTAGTTGAAAAGAATTAAAAATTTATTCTTGATTTATGGGAGTGGAGAATTAAAATTGGAAGGCTATATTGATTATAGCTTCCAATCAAATGTGGATGATTCAAATTCAATATCTGGATTTGTATTCAAGCTCAATGGTGGTGTTGTCTTTCGAAAGAGTTCCAAGCAAGACACTACAGCGAATTCAACCACTGGGGCCGAATACATAGCTGCATTAGGTGCATCAAATGAGGCGGTTTAAATGAGGAATTTTTTTCAAGATTTGGGTGTCATTCCTCAAACTGTTGATCCAGTCCCGATCTACTGCGACAACACCGATGTCGTTACACAAGCAAAAAAATCGAGGTCTCATCAGCGATCCAAATATATAGTGAGGAAATTCCACATAACCGGAGATATTGTGAGAAATTAAGATATATCGGTAGAGAGTGTCACCTCTGCAAATAATGTTGGTGATCCACTGACGAAACCCTGCCAGGACCATTATTTGATAAACATAGTGAAACAATGAGTCTAAAATCTATGCGTAGTTGGCTATAGGGCAAGTGGGAGATTGTTAGAGTAGGTGCCC
>NW_027354033.1:0-1219 GCF_012295235.1 Primulina huaijiensis
AATTATTAATCATTTACTTATCCCATCACACATACCAAACGGAGCCTTGATGTATGTGAAAGCCTTCATAAATGGTCAAGAAATCATGGACATGGTAGACACGGGTGCAACACATTACTTTGTTGCTGAAAAAGAAGTTCAAAAGTTGGGCTTGACTTTAACCCAACACTCGAGTCAGATAAAAGCAGTGAATTCAAAAGCAAAGCCAATCAAGGGCTTGACCAACGTGAATCTGATAGTAGGGAGTTGGTCTGGGAAGTGCGGTTTGATGGCTGTCCCTCTTGATGATTTCGATGTCATTCTTGGAAATGAATTCTCGGTAGCGGCTCAAGTTGCAGTGATACCACACTTGGGTGGACTATTGATTGCAGACATCAGTAATCCATCTTTCGTGAAAGGGGCATATGATGTCGCGACCCCCGTAAAGAAGTCTGGTTTAATTTCGGCTATTCAAATTGAGAAAGGCTTGAAACATGGAGATGTTACCTATGTTGCTGCAATGGTCGAAATTAAGCCCGATGTTTACCAAGAAGTGCCCGATGCAGTTGCCGATTTTCTTGAGCAATTTCGTGACATTATGCCTGCGGAATTGCCCAAGTCTTTGCCTCCATGAGTCCATGACGTGCTGTTGATCAAAAGATTGAATTGGAACCGGGTGCGGTTGTGCCCGCTAAGGCCCCTTATCAAATGAGCCCTGCTGAGCTTGTCGGATTGAGGAAACAATTGACAGAATTGTTGGATTGTGGAATGATCCAAACATCAAAGGCCCCAATCGGATCATCGGTGCTGTTCCAAAAGAAACATGATGGATGGTTGAGGATGTGCATTGATTATAGGGCTTTGAATAAGGTTAATATAAAAAATAAGTATCATATTCCAAATGTCCTAGACTTGTTTGACAAGCTGTCAATGGCAAAATATTTCACGAAGATAGATCTAAGATCAGGTTATTGGCAGGTGCGAATAGCTGAAGGAGTTGAGGCAAAAACGACTTGTGTTACAAGGTATGGTTCATATGAATTCCTTGTTATGCCTTTCGGCTTAACAAATGCTCCTGCTACATTCTGTAACTTGATGAGCGATGTGTTGTTCGAGTTCTTGGATTTTTTGTGGTGGTGTATTTGGATGACATTGTTGTGTATAGTGAGTCTTTAAATGATCACTTGAACTGTTTGTGTTGAGAATAGGGATTATTTAAGGAAGGTTTGAGCTGTAAATC
>NW_027354034.1:0-1220 GCF_012295235.1 Primulina huaijiensis
ATAATGGTAGATAAATTCTTTTCAGAAATGGTGGCTCGAAGATGAGTTCTAAATTTAGATTTGCGCTATTTTAAAATTAATATAACACATAATAAAGTTGTGAGTTGGAAATACAGCAAACTAACTACTTTTATGTCGACATATTCCATATTTGACCAACTTTCGTTGCATTCATTGGTATCAATTGTTGAATCAAAACTTATGTTATCGGTTAAAAATTTTCAAATCAAAACAAAACATGAATTTTTCATAATTAAATCAAACTATTAATTTTGGTTTGTCTGATTTGAATGATTATTTTTAAGTTTTGGATTTAATTGTGAATTAGTGCATGAGACATCGTATATAATTAGAACAAATAGCAATTGACAACTTGATAGAAGTTGAGTAAAATTTTATTTGATTGTTTAGTGGAATAATTATAAGAAAATACCATAAATTAAAATACTTAAGTAGGTTACATAACTTTACAACTTATGAAACAACTTAAAATTTAAGTGTTGTAGTTACTTTTATTTGGACTAAAATAAATTATTGGTCACTAATACTAAAATACAAACTAAAACACAAATAAAATATTTCAAAATCACACCAAATTAACATAATTTTTTATACTAATGTAATCTATTTGAATCAGTTGGTTTGGTTTTTTAATCCAAAATTGAATCAAACTAAAATTTTCCGTTTGGTTATTTTAAAAATTAAAAAAAACATATTATGATTGACTGATAATCAATCCAAACCATGTAATTTATTTTGGTTCATTTTGCTTCAGATTCGGGACACTCATGTGTAAATTCTCAATTGTTTATACTCCCTCCCTCCGCCTCAAATGTATATTTCACGTTTTTTTTCGTCTGTCTCAAATATATCATCAGTTTTTCACATTTAATAAGCTCTTTTACTATTATACATTTATTTAATGTGTAAAATTATATTCAACTTTCATTGTTGGTGATTATAATTTGTTTTCTCAATATCATTAAATAAGAGTGTTTTGGGAATTTGCATGTATAATTTATTTTCAAGCATTCTTAATATGTGTGAAAAACAAAGTAGGCTATATAATTGAGACAAGAGGAGTATGTATATTTGCTTACTTTGTTCTCAAACACATCAGTCCTCTTAGGTTTCCTAGATTTTAGATTATTTTCTCTTTACCCTGCGTACAAAAAGTGTAAACAAGAAATCAAGAAAGCACCAAAAAAAAAAAAAAAATT
>NW_027354035.1:0-1220 GCF_012295235.1 Primulina huaijiensis
TTATAGTTGCAATACCTTGGGACGATCTCGATATTCAGCTTCACACAATTGGTGCAATGAAACCCATTGATAGTTTTGGTAACAAATTTGAAGTAGTTACAACATGCCTCGTACCACGTGGTTGATTTATTTTCAATCTTCTTAATGTTTTCTTTGATGTAGTAATACTTGTTCTATATGTAATATTATAAGAATGAACAAATATAATTTCGGTTTTATCATCTCATGTCATCTCAAAGTCATAAAGGAATATACAATATAGTTATCTTTAATGATAGATGCTTTGTTTCAAAACAACAATTCATGAAAAGTAACATCACTATTACCTCTTCCAAAGTTTTTTTATTCAGCTATCAACTATCATATGTTGAGTTGCTTTTATTATTTTATCATTTTTTCTATCCACATTCCATTCAAAGTTTTCCGATATTCATTTCTCTTCAACCTGTAAAAGTTGGTAATATATAGAAGAATAAGTTAATCAAAAAAAATAGTATAACTCTAAGAGATGATACAAAAAACATAGAATAAAAATACATAGAAGATTACACAAATTTCACATTCAAATAAGAAAACTTGGCAACACTTTTTGGGAAAATAAACTCGAAACAACAAATAAGAAGTATTATTCAATTAGGAGACATAACAAAACCATAAAGAAGAGTTATACAATGTGGGTGATGACACTCAATTTCATCTCATCTATGAATTTTCACAATCTCCAACCTGTGACAGATATCTGTGTGAAATATATATTTTCAAAATGAGATGTTTATGAGTTTTCTAATCTCAACTGCTGAATCAAAGAATTACTTTCATCATTTTCAGCTATCAGTTTATCAATCTCCTATTTGATATTTAGGCTTTCAGCTGATTTTAAACTATCAGCTATGTCATTTGAAGGATCATTTTGCTTAGCCTTAGATTCTTCAAAGAAGATAGCTAGCTTACGGTAATCATTAACTATATCGTGCAGTGTGGAAATGAGTTATTCTCATGCGAAATCAGTAGAACCAAAGTAACGACCTTATCGATGCTGGACTCCAGCTCTGCATCATCATCCATGAGGCATTTCACCTCCTCTTCATTGCTAGAGCTGCTTGAACTCTCAGTTTTCGATGCTTCGCTGTAAGTTTCAGCCCATTTTGACTTATTCTCTTCAGCTACCAATGCTCCATGCTTTCTTCTGGATGAATTCTTTTCATCCTTGAATCTTCTTC
>NW_027354036.1:0-1221 GCF_012295235.1 Primulina huaijiensis
CTCAAATAAGAGATCCGTCTTACAAAATACGACCCGTGAGACCGTTACACACAAATTTTTGTCAATATTAATATATCAATTACTCTTCCTTTTGATTCTTGCCTCTTACGATTTAGTTAATAGAGAAATTGGTTTAAAGTTGCATTCCCACCATGAAAAGAATTGTGTTTAATTATTATATTTTACAGGTGAAGCAACTGTCATCTTGTTCATAGAATTACAATTAAGTTTTTTGGTAATGCGATCTCATGAATTTTTATCTGTGAGATGAGTCAACCATGCTCATATTTGTATTTATAAGTGCTATTTTTTTCATGAAATGTAATATTCTTTCATAAAAACCCAATATAAGAAATCTGTCTTATAAAATTGACTCGTGATACCAACTCACAAAAGTTTTTGTGTTGAATTACAACTATCAGGATCTTCCATCATTTATAGTGATGTTTTAAATTTAAGATAAAAATTCGAGTTCGAAACTCAATTTCAATTATAATAAAAATTTTCCCTTTTAACATTTCTTCAAAGTTATTATGCTCATGTTGCGTTTATTTTTTTTTGGAAAATATTTACTGTTATCGAAATTAAACAAACACTATCATTTATTTTTATTATATTCTCCTATTCGTTCTTTTCAAAGTCCCAGCATAATGATTACTTTTTATTAAATTAATATTTTATCTAAATATTCTACATATTATGTTCGAATTTATAAAATTTACATTAAAATGATTTCACGTATCGTATGAATCCTATTTTGGCAAATCAGAACCAAATATGAACGTGAGCGCGTGTTTATATATTTCCCCAAAAATTGGGAAAACAAACCCAAACAAGTCCCTAGGTATTGTTGTAACTTATAAGTGCAATTTATACAATTTAAATTATTATATAAAATATTTTTTCAAATAATAAAAATGACGCTTTCATATTTCAACAATTGAAATTAAATTAAAAGAGAAAATTAAAATTTTGATCTTATATGTTTGTTTTTTTCGACTTTGGTTATTCAATTCATCAAAATTCAACTTTTTAATCATGCATTATACGATTCTTTGAAATTTTAATCATTTTTATTAGAAATAATAATGTGTCACTATACATACTAACACTATATCGATGTCAAAGCAACACGACGTCAGAAAAATACTAAAATTATAAAATAAAAAAAAAAACAACGATACATGATAATGTTGGATCTCGGTTTTCTATGTGCCCAAA
>NW_027354037.1:0-1221 GCF_012295235.1 Primulina huaijiensis
ATTTTCATAAAATCATCGTTGTTTGTATAAGCCATTTACATATGATGTATTGGTCAAATATCTTTCCACGATAGTCAATATAGTTTTTCCCACTGAATATCTCTTT
This sequence comes from Primulina huaijiensis, assembly GCF_012295235.1. Classification (NCBI taxonomy): domain Eukaryota; kingdom Viridiplantae; phylum Streptophyta; class Magnoliopsida; order Lamiales; family Gesneriaceae; genus Primulina; species Primulina huaijiensis. The sequence goes on from NW_027354037.1 coordinate 107, forward strand.
CTTCTATAAAAAGAATAAGATCACGATTTTTTGCTTTCTATATATAGAGTTGAATCACTATCATCTTCTTTGACAATATTGACATATGATGTCTTAGAATCAGAATTGATATTCTCATCTTTTTTTGTTTTTGTTTAGAGACATCATGTTTAAAATATTTTTTAAACATAAACTTTGTAGATTTACAATCTTTTTTTATAATAGTTTTTTATTATATAAATCATCTTGAAATTTTAATACATATATAACAATAGCAAGAATTTCTTTAGCTACCGCTGAATAATTTTTCCTGATATTATTTCATTTTTTCAGAATAAACCTTATGAGATATTCTTGTTTTTAATTATCAATTTGTTTTAAAATTCTTCCAAAACCTCTATAAGATATATTTGTTTCAATATTTTTCTCCATTGGGAATTAGCAAGAAGACATGGGAGCTTTTTTACTTTATCCGTAATTTTTCTAACAACCTCAATATGATTATTAGTCCATGGTGAAGGATTTTCTAAAGCCTATCATATAAAATAGCAGAATCTTCATTTAAATTTTTTAATATAAAGAGATATATAATTTAAACTTCCTAAAAGTCTTGTAACTGAATTTTATTAATTATAATATCAGGGAATTTAGAACCAAATTCAATACTTCTTTAATATGAATAATTTTTCTTTTTTCAATTATATGACCAAGAAATCTAATATTATTCTAAAACAAAGACATTTTGGGTTTTGATATAACAAAACCATTTTGAACAGTTTTTTTAAAAAATTTCTAAATGTTTAAAATGTGTTTCAATATCATTAGAAAATACTATAATATCATTTAAATATACAATAATAAAATTACTTTAAGTATAAAAAATATTATTCATGATTTGTTGAAATTATAAAAGAATATTATTCATACAAAAATGCAAAAATGTTCATTCATATAGTCAAATTGAGACATTAAAAACAGTTTTGTATCTATCAGATTTTTTAATTTGAAATTTGTTAGAATTATGACTTTAAATCAAACTTTGAAAAAAATTAAAGCATGAATAAGTTTATCCAGTAAATCTTTCTCATTAGGAATGAGATGCTTATCCATTTTAAAATTTTATTAAGTGGTTTATA
>NW_027354038.1:0-217 GCF_012295235.1 Primulina huaijiensis
TCAATATGATTTAATTAATTCAACATTTGAATTAATTTAATTATTCGGACTCTAATAGGTCCACTAGTGTTTAATTAATTCAACACTTGAATTAATTTAATTTAGTCCATAATAATGTTTATGAAAATCACAATTCCCAAATACATTATTCACTTGACCAAAATTTTAATTTAGGAACACTTCCATAAATTAAAAATTACATTTCTCTCATAGAAGT
>NW_027354039.1:0-1222 GCF_012295235.1 Primulina huaijiensis
AAAAAAAATCGTTTATTTTGTTATATTTTTACAACAATATTTATAAATAAATAAATAAATAAAATATATAACAGTTTCAGATTTTTAATTTAAGTTATTTATTTGACATATTTCAAATTTATATTAAAAACGTGTATATTATATTATTTTTAATATATTGTAAGTATGAAGTCATTGTAGATTTGATTTACAATTAAATATGATATTCTAGAAATTAAATAAAAATATATAGCATAGACATGTTTGTGTGTGTGTGTATGTGTGTGTACTATTAGATAATTAAATATTAGGAAAAAATATAAAAACATTCTAACACAAGTAAGCGTCAAATTTTACAAAATTTTAGAGCAACAATTTTTGGATGCTAAAAATAGTTATTTTTTATCACTAAAATTAGAATGTAGTAATAAATATTTCAAATTAAAGCACGAATTTACCAATTAATAGTACCAATCGACTTAAATTTGGTACTTGAACTATTATTTTTAGGTTTAAAACATGAATGCTCAAAGAGTTGAAACTAACTTTTTCTGACACGGTGATTGAATCTTAAATTATGTTATACTTAGGTAAGGTATCTTAATTAAACCATATGTTAAAGCATGCCTGAACCCATGATAGTTGATATTATTCTATATTTGATTGAAACCTTTCATATCAATACGATTTGCTTTGAGAAATCCTTTAGTATTTCCCTGCATTATCTATATAAGTTGATATCTTTTTTTTTTTTTCGCGTGATATGGAGACTATGACCTCTTATATATACCGAGTTTCTATTTAAACTTTGTGGACTTTTGGAGAAAACAACTCTAATTTTGTTCTTGAAATGGTGAATTGAAAGTATCTTGTGAACCACAAATGATATTCATGTGGAAAAGAATGCATTGTTTCATTACCCTTAGACATAAGTGCTTGCTTATTAATTAATCTAAGCTAATTCATTGGTTTTGGATTCTAACCAGAGCTTCTTACACATAGTGGGCGAGGCATCCGGGTAAATGGAGGTCACCAATGTTAATGAGTATGAAGCCCTTGCCAAGGAGAAATTGCCAAAGATGGTTTATGACTATTACGCCTCTGGTGCCGACGATCAGTGGACTCTCAAAGAAAATCGAAATGCTTTTTCTAAGATTATGTAAAGGAGAATAAATTTGAATTTTGATCCTACATGTTGGTTTCATTACGATTTTGATTATTTAAATTATCGAATTTCAATCAT
>NW_027354040.1:0-1222 GCF_012295235.1 Primulina huaijiensis
GAGAAAAAATTCGAAAATTTGAGAGCTCCTTGAGAGCAAATTTTCGAAAATTTGGGTGTGAATTTTAGAATGACATATGGTGGTATTTACAGATGATGAGGTGAAAGTTTTATCATGGTTTTGATTGATATTTCTTCCATAATTTTGAGATAATTCTTCTATATATAATACAATGCAAAATTTTAAGAAAACTTGGTCACAAAGTTATCACAATTCCGAAATTATGTATTGGACTGGGTTGTTAACTATAGACTGATTTCTTGTACAGATTCATAATGACTTATACTGCATTGGAATTTGTTATCTTTCTAGTTGGGCAAAAAATGTCTTACGTGTAATTTTTTTCCCAATTTTATTGATATATCAAAATTAATGTTCAAAATTAATACATTTCTTGTACTGGATTTCGAATTTCATATATTTATTGGCTTATTTTTATAAATTGGGTATTGTATAGTATTTTATATTTAATATAAAAGCTTATTTTTTTATCATTAAATTGGATTTATTTCTCAATTGTTATCATTTATGTGAAATGAATGTTACATTTATTTTATTTACAAAATTATATATTGTATCACATGAATATTATAATAATAATAACAATAATACATACAAATATAATTACTAAGTATTGGATTATCAACAGTCGGCTATTAGTGTTTAATAAATATATGAACGGAAATAATTCAACACAAACATTTATATCTGAATTAAAATATCGTGTTTAATTTAAGTGATTAATGTTTTTTTTAATCATAACTATTAATTAATACTATCTATTAAATGTATTTGAAATATGATGTGTTGATATGAATTTGGACACAAACTTTAATAGAAAACATTGAACATATAAATAATATCAAAAGGTGTTTTTAATTAATATATGGAAGACAGAAAAATTGGGAAGGATCATTAATTTCACCGTCATTTATTTGATAATTATAATCAATTATTAAAGCAAACATTGAACATAAAAGGAATATCAAATGGTTAAATCAAGATATAAACAATAAAAAATAAACAATAAAAAAAATGGTAGATTAGATAGTAATATATTTATACAACGGCAGCCAAGTATTGAGATGTAGTACATCAAAAAAAAATTAAAAATTCAATAGTTTTTTGATAAGCTGTAAAAAATAAAGTTTGAAAACATTAAAGCACAGTAAAAAGGAAGTTGGTGAAAAATCTCCAATCAAAACATTTCTTTGGATTCACT
>NW_027354041.1:0-1223 GCF_012295235.1 Primulina huaijiensis
AGATGCAGTAATCAATAAACTTATCTTAGCCTTACCTGACTTTAGTGAGGAGCTCGAGCTGCATATGGATGTCTATGACTGTGCTATTGGCAGTGTGCTAATGCAAGAGGAGAATCCCACAGCTGGATGGTCATAAACCTCAAGAACAACCTTGTGTTGCAACTCTTGCTATCTAAATATGGCCATTATAGTGTGCGTATACATATATTTCACATATCAATTTATTAAAAGTGTTTAAGTAAGGTATATATATATATTGCATAAATGGTTTTTCTATGATATTGCATTAATTATTTTCATAGAGCTATATATATAAAATTGCTATAGGAATCTACTTATAAAGTCAGGTTTTCTAACTAAGCATGCGTGCGTGAAGATAACAACTATAGTTGTTCTTGTTGCCAAACCAAAGATTTATATCATGTAAGTGGTGAGATGCAGAGGCCCGGTTGAATCAAAAGGGCTAGCAGGTTTGAGCAAATCTGATCAACACCATCATGCGATAACTATTAATTAATTTGGAGTAAGAAAAAATGAAATTGGCATCAACTGCTTTCATGTAGTGAACTTTTTACAAGACAAGAGAGTAGGTTCCACCTTCGAAGACAATGTGTATATTTTGGTTCGAACATGGAGATAATCAAATTAATGTACACATAGAACAGCTGCACCTAATCCAATTTTTTAAGAACAAAATAAATCAGTTGACTTCTAATGCTTCTCATGAATGATGAGAATCGGTCTTTTCCATTACAATCACAAAGATATTTCACGTCAGATTTTCTTAAGTTGGAATTTGATAGCTCCTTCCTGAAAAATAGGAAGGCTGGCTTCCAAATGCAAATAAACCCCAGAATTCTTGCCTCATCTTTTCAAATTCTCTGATCAGCCTAAGCTTCAAGAGCTCCATTAAAGCCGACATCAGTCTTGTATTGTTCAATATGAAGCTCTGTCTGTACTCAAGAATCCATGTATTTGGGTCAAACTGCACCACAGAAGCACTCCATTTTTCTTGCACCCAAGAACTATTACCACAGTGAATTGTATATTTCGCTTCCCCATTTGACCACTATTACAAAAGATGCATCACAAAGTGCAAGCCAAGTAAACAATGCAATCGAGAGGTTCTTAGCTCAGGAAACCAAAAATAGCATATGAAACTGCATAACTAATGTAAATAATGCAAATGCAAATCATTTACTTGTGTGACTCTTCCCGATATA
>NW_027354042.1:0-1223 GCF_012295235.1 Primulina huaijiensis
ATATATTATGGAAATAACACAAACCCAACTTCCTGTCCACCAAAAATTTGCTTTCACACATCAATCATTCGCACTAACTCTGCAACTAATCTTCACAGGCAAAATCAATCCCTTCCGAGCGATCAGAGCTCAAATCAGGGGATCCATGGCTGAAGGGAGGGATTTTTTGTTGTTTGTAGCCCTAACTATGGTGTTTTCATCATCAGTAATCGTACAGGAAGCACTTGGGAATTCGGAGGGCGACGCGCTGCACGCACTACGCCGGAGCTTGTCCGATCCTGATAAAGTGCTCCAGAGCTGGGATCCGAACCTCGTGAACCCTTGTACCTACTTTCACGTCACTTGCAACCAAGATAACCGCGTCACTCGGTTGTATGTACCTGTCAAGTTTCTTGAAGTTTTTATATATTTAACGTTTTCGAAATTTTTAGGTGGATTTTTGTTCTGAATTTCAAAGTGAAGCTTAGTGGTTTTGATTGCCTGGTAACTTTTGTTTTTTCTTTGGTATTGATTCTATTTATTGTTAGAAATTAATGAATAAATGAAGTGCAAAAGGAAAAAGGAAATGGATACTGCTATTTGTTCTAAAGCTAATTGCTTTAGCAAATTGGTTAGCCGTGCTTGAGATTTCGTGAATTCATTTAGGCATTAATAGATCCAGGTGAATGGTTGTTTTCCTTTAAAGTGTACTCTGGAAGTGAGGTGAATATGGTGGCCATGGATTCAAATGATCATGCCTTCAGAAAGTTATCCTAGGAAAGATTGTTTTGTTTGCTGCAGGTGGCTCGCTCTGATCATAAAGTAGTTTACATGTTTTTATTGAGTGTTTTTTTAGTTATGTGACCTAAAGTGTGCAGGCATTTTCACGAAACCAGAACAAAAACAAAATTGACAATAATGCTTTGTGAAACGTACATAGAACCGTACATGAAAAGAATATACCTCATGACGTCTAATGTAGATGGATCGTTTGTCTTGTGCTGTAGTAGATTGAAACTGCATAAGTTTCCGAATCTCAAGATCTGTCAAAATTTGGTCCACCAACCAAAAGCATCTACAATGTTATCTTGGATCCTGTGAATTAATGGTGGAGAACTAGAGTCATAATTTCTCTATTCGACAAGTGGTAACCACATAGCTTAGGTTTGGATTGAGTGATTTGAATCCATATATTTCAACATTACACATAGTATGCCCCCGGCCCATCAACGTATTCTTTTGTT
>NW_027354043.1:0-1223 GCF_012295235.1 Primulina huaijiensis
AATTAGAATTCTCCAGGAGCAACTTTGATAGTTGTGTATATTTCAGAAATGGAGGGGATCGAGCCAGAACCTTCTTACTATTATATGTTGATGATATGCTCATTGCAAGTAACAGCAAGAAGAAGATTCAAAAACTAAAGGACCAACTGAACTCTGAATTTGAAATGAAGGATCTAGGGGAGACAAAGAAAATCCTTGGTATGGAAATAAAAAGGAGTAGGGACAATGGGAGCTTGTTTCTTAGCCAAAGATCCTATTTGCAGAAAGTACTTCATAGATTCAATATGCATGAATCTAAACCAGTGGCTACTCCACTTGGACAGCACCATAAACTCTCAAGTACTCAATCTCCATCAGATGAAGCAGAAATTGAACACATGAACACGATACCGTATGCAAGTGCAGTGGGTAGCATTATGTATGGAATGGTATGTAGCCGTCCAGATCTAGCCTATGCCATAAGCATGGTCTCCAGATTCATGTCTAATCCAGGACACCTGCATTGGGAGGCTCTAAAATGGGTGCTAAGGTATGTTAAAGGAAAACCAAATTTGGGACTCATGTTCAGAAAACTAGAAGGTGTAAGCAATCTTGTTGTAGGCTTCGTGGACTCAGACTATGTAGGGAATTTGGATACAATAAAATCACTAATTGGTTTTATATTCACAGTGTTTGGAACAGCTATAAGCTGGAAGGCAACACTCCAACCCGTGGTTGCTTTATCCACAGCCGAAGCGGAATACATGGCTGCGACAGAAGCTATTAAGGAAGCCTTATGGTTTAAGGGAATCACAAAGGAGTTTGGGATAATACAAGAGCAGGTTATGGTGTATTGCGACAACCAAAGTGACATACACTTGACTAAACATCAAGTATATCATGAGAGGTCAAAGCATATAGATGTTAAACTACACTTTGTTAGAGACATCATCTCAAAAGACGGGGTGAGAGTGGAAAAGATCTCAACTGAAGAGAATCCAGCAGATATGTTAACAAAGAAATTACCACAGGCCAAGTTCAAGCATTGCCTGGACTTGGTGCAAGCTGTGGAATGGATTTAAAATAGGAAAAGAGAATGGAGAGCAGCCATCTTAAAGACAAGGTGGAGAATTGTTGATTTGGTGTCTTCCAAGCTGGCTAGTCAACGGGTAGGGGAAGAGTAGTTGAGCATTTCGTTATTGGCCATAACAAAATGACAGGCTATCACCAGTGGAAAGGAGATA
>NW_027354044.1:0-1224 GCF_012295235.1 Primulina huaijiensis
AAGAGGGTTTAAAATATTGAATCTAATATTAATTAGATTCTATCAAGGTGCTCTCGTTGTCATGGCATCAAGGGGAATTGAGGACACATTGAAAGAGCAAGACTCACGCTTAGAAAGCATCTCCAAAACTCTTCAGCAATTTCAAGAGTTAATGCTAGCAATGGATTCTCGAATCGAAGCTATTTCCCAGCGTACTGTGAATAATTCAGATAACCATGGAAATGGCATTCTCGGACCGCCACCATTTCGTATCGATGCTACTTCTGGATCTGATGTTTCTCATCATTTGCGCTCTCTGCGCCTTGAACTTCCTCGGTTTGATGGCTCAAACCCGGGTGAATGGATATTTCGCGCAGAACAATATTTTAATATGTACTCAACTCCTGAGCATTTGCGTCTCCAAATTGTTGCAGCATATTTTGAAGGTTCGGCTTCTACTTGGTACCAATGGCTGCAAGCTAATGGGCTGCTCCGCTCTTGGAAGGAGTTTTTGGTTCAATTACGACAACGATTTGGTGCCTCTTTGTTTGAAGATTATCAAGGTCAGCTTGCCAAATTGATGCAGATACATAGCGTGTCAGAGTACCAATCTGAATTTGAATTGCTTTCTAATAAAGTGTCTGGAATATCTGAATCTCTTCTTATTAGTTTTTATATTAATGGGCTGAAACCGGAACTCAAACGTGAGTTACTTATGGTGCAACCTACTTCATTAGTTCAAGCCATGGCATTATCTAGGTTATACGAGCAAAAGTATCATGACATTCGAGCTTTGGCTCTTAAAGCTTCCGGTAAACACGTTTTTTCTACATCTTTACCATCACCTTCCTCTCAAACCCACTCTTCTAGTTCCATTATTCCTTTACCCAAACCAAAACCCACTGCATCTCATTCTTCCTTACCCATCAAACGACTTTCACCAACAGAATTACAAGAAAAACGGGAGAAAGGTTTATGCTTCAACTGTGATGAAAAGTACGGACCACAACATCGTTGTAAAAGCAAATACTTGCCACTTATGGGTACCGATGATGATTCTTCTCTTTATATTCAAGAGGATTCAGACTGCCACCAACTTGAGGAATTGGAAGATATCTCTGAAGTAAGTATGAACGCATTAACAGGCCAATCTAATCCACAATCGTTACGTGTCAAGGGGAAATATGGTGCACATGAAGTCAACATATTGATCGATAATGGGAGCACCCATAATTTTATTCGAGA
>NW_027354045.1:0-1225 GCF_012295235.1 Primulina huaijiensis
TTTGGTTTGGTTTGGTCTGAATTTTTTAGTCTAAACTTCGAATTAGTTAATTTTAAAACCAATTTTAAACATAATCAATCCAAACTAACGTGTTAGAATTTAACGAATAAAAACAATAAATTATGTATACTTTTTCAACGAAAGTAAATCTCTTACTCACACAGTAGTAAGCCGCTAGGTGTGAAACAAAGGAATACTACGTCCGCTCTCGTTCACTTCTTTCCACTGCCGCTCGCTTCGATTCGGATGGGAGTAGGAAGACAAATGCACTGGAGAATGGGACAAAACAGAAAAGTGATGGGCTGGTGCATGCGTGGATATTGGGCCCATTCCTTTCGCTTTATCACGTGTGGACAATTCTTGCCCCTTATTTCCCAACACTCCACCCAATTCATTCATCTCCACAATTTTCTGTTTTTATTTTTAACTACCCTTGTGCCACAAGAATACAGAAAATTATTTTAATGTATGTCTTCATCCGGTCGGCCCCTGTACATGATAAGAGGTGGAGAAATGGACTTTTCCAACACGTGCACGAGCAAATTAAGGCGTGACACTATTGTTCCAATGTGTAAGCACATTGCCCATTAGTTCTACAATTTTAGTGAAACAGAGTACTCTACTTCAGAGACACACACTGGCCCAGCTTCCATCATATTTACAAATTTTAAATCGAAAATAATCAAATAAGTTTTTCAACCACAAGTAATCAATATTTAGTATTAAAATGTAGCCACTAATTTCACCGGACAACATAATCTGCAAAGCTAATTTTCAATCACTAGAGAAAAATATTGCTCCCACCCTTCATTTACTAGTGTGTACATGCCAAGTTGTTGTTAAGTCTAAGAATCATAGGTACTTCCTTCACCACACCACATCTTTCTATATAAGAAGCCTCGAAACACACACATTCACTACACAAACAAAAATAAAAAAAAAATGATTAGCGCAGATGATTTCTACAAGGTCATGTGCGCTATGGCGCCTCTCTACTTCGCAATGCTCCTGGCCTACGTATCAGTCAAATGGTGCAACATATTCTCTCAGGAGCAATGCTCAGGAATCAACCGATTCGTTGCGGTTTTCGCGGTTCCGGTTCTATCGTTTCATTTCATATCACAGAACAACCCTTACGAAATGGACACCAAGTTCATATTGGCGGACACCGTCTCTAAGGTTTCTGTGCTTGTTTTGCTGTCAGTTTGGTGCATTTTTAGAGGGA
>NW_027354046.1:0-1227 GCF_012295235.1 Primulina huaijiensis
TAAAACCCTCGGAAAAGCCTAACAACCTACTGAATTTTTTTGCACCTTTTTCGAAAACCCTAACTTGAATAAACAATGAGTTCCTTCAAGCCTAGACCCTAACCACCATGTCCAGACCTTAACTAACCATCCTACGACCTAGACCGAACCCTAGACTAGCTACTGGAACAAGCCCTACAGCCCATACACGACTAGCCCTCAAACCTGCGATTTCTACATGATGCGCACACCCAAGGAACTCGCTGCAGCCCTAGCCCTTGCACCAGCCCTTCCTTAGCCTATCTAGGACCATGACTAGACCCTCCTAAGACCCCTGGATGTGACCCAAATACAGCCCACGGCCTGCTCTTTCCTAGCCCTCAAAACCGAAACCCTAGCTTGTTATAACCTAAATTTTCGTTCAACCTTTTTACCTTTCTTGCCCAGCCCTTAGCCAAGCCTCTATGGACCCTTAATCATGGTGAAAAACGTCCATTCCCATAGTCCTATCATGACAGTCCCTTTGTGCAACATAAGCACGGATTTAAAATCATGAAAACTGAAGTTTCATCATGTATTGCCGTAAAAAAGAAAATATAAGAAATTGTATCATATTTTTCATGCCATAATGTTAAATACACATAATATGGTTGAATGATGAGTGAAGGAAAATTAAGGCATGCCTTTGCATAGTTCACGCAAGAAAAATAATCTTTGACGTGAGAGACGTTGGCGGAAAGACGGGGGAAGAAGCTTGCTGCATTTTTTTCCCTTCAATTCATGTGAATGTGCTTATGTGTGGTGTGTGGGTGCGTGTGCTGATGGAGAGTGAAGCCCTAGGAGACTAGTGCTTGTAGGCGTGTGGTTTTAAGTAGTTTTAGGGTTTGGAAACTCTATATTGTGATATAGAAAATTGGGTAGGAGTTTAGGCCCGATAACCTTATTATAATAGGCCCATTAGGTCCACTATAATATAGTTAAAATATTTTGTTTAGGAAAATTTTCGAAAATATTAGCCGAGTTCCATTTATTTTCAGCGAATATCGATTACTAGTTTAAATTACGACTCGGCGCGTAAAAACATCTTAAAAGCATCATTTTCGAAAATACCACAATAAATATACCATATATTAAATAATTAAAAATAATCATCTAATAAAAATATTTTTCATTTACGGTCCTTGGTCTCTGTTCATCAATCGTGTTTCGAATAACTTTAAAACACAGTTTTATGTATTCTAGTAGAAA
>NW_027354047.1:0-1227 GCF_012295235.1 Primulina huaijiensis
TTAAATACGTCCACTCGAAATAAAATATTTTAATAATTATTTTTACGACTTAATTAATTAAATGAGGTAGTATTTAATTATGGGTAGAATTTAAAATTTTTAGGATCCTTAATTTCAAAAGTTGGAGAGTTTAATTAATAATTTAAATTGTGAAGCCTTAATTAGTAATTTTAAATGGTGTTTGAATTAAACTAAGCACCTAATAAACATCCTAATCAATATTTATAAAAGAGTCCACCCTATGACACAATCGATCACACGCAACACACACAAACACACATCAAAAACTAAGTCTCGGCCAATTTTTCCAAGGCAAGGGCTAGGCTTGTTTTTTATTTCATTCCAACAGCAGCTTAATCCAACTATCACACTACAATCCTTGATAAATTTCTCCACTTTTCAAGCCATTAAACGCAGAAATCTGTCTCTGTTCGGTCTCCGTTTTCCCACGCGTTCATTTGTCGATTTTTCGTGCGTTTTAACGCAAAGATATGTCTTAACCTTTCTCTTATTCATCAATAATGTTATATAGTGTATTTTGATATAAAATATGGATGAAAATACATTGTTTTGATTATGTGTATGTAGAACGTTATTAAAACTCGTTTCGACATAAAATACACATTAACTTCTACGTTTTCTTAGTATTTTTATCGTAGCCTTCATTGGGCAGTACCTATGGCTTGCTGCTACCTATGGTTATTATATTTTAGGATGTGTTTAGATGTCATTAGGTGGCCCATGATGGGGCAAGAGGCTGCTGATGCAATATAAAATAAACAGGCACACAACCGCACACATAGGGGCTAGATCGCGGGTTTCACGTCTGGTTTAGTAAAGGGCTGGACAAGGGCTCATGGATAGGGTCTAGGCAGGGTAGGGTCCCGGGGTAGGCCTGGTATAGGTTGGTTAGAGGCTGGTTGGATGGTATAGCTGCTGGACTTGGGATCACGCCATGCGGGCATGTAGGCGGTGCACGTCTAGGGCCGCAGTTTGTGATCTTTAAGGAGTTGTGGTGTGTTAGGGGCTGGAACGGGCTAGAACATAGGCTTATGTGGTGTCTAAAGGTCGAGTCTAGGGCTTGGTTTGGGCTTTGGTCATGTTAGAATCAATAGGAAGTCGTACGGACGCAATAGTGTCATAGCGTCGCACTTTGGACAGTTTGTGTCTATATGGTTCGTTAAGCATGGTACAGGGTTTGGTTATGGTTCGGGGCTTGTTTAGGGC
>NW_027354048.1:0-1230 GCF_012295235.1 Primulina huaijiensis
TCACTATTTAGACACATATTCATTCTCAATACACCATGGACAATAGAGAAATCATATTCAATCTCAATAATCAATATCCCAATTGATTTCAATAGGTCTATATGCGTAATATAAGGAGCACTAGCGGCATCATTCATGTAAATCATAATGAATAAGGTAAGCGTATAACAAACGACATAAATACATTAATCATTTGTACGAGTAACCGAGCATTACACTAACGTAGTGAGGAAATATGGAGACATCTTCGCCGACAAATGAGAAACTCCGATAAATACTAGATTCGATCAAATCTCATGGAGATAAGGCAAGAGTCCTAGCCGCCATCAAGAGTTCTATTGCTGTGGTCACTGAATCTTACCGCATGATATTTCTTATCTCAGATAGAGTTATATCTTAATAAGAATTCTATTCCGATAAGGTAACTAACCCTTCCTACATATATAAATACCATGTATTGTCTACGATTTTACTCACTCACATTCTCTTGCTCATTTAGTGCTAATATATCTCATTCTAAAGTTTGCTATCCGGATTGACTTAAGCATCAGATGGGTAATGCCAGAAAATCTCTGGTGCTCCTTAACCATATTTTTGTCTGTACGAAATCCGAAGCACTGACCTGATCCATTTAGCTGCGAAAATTTAAAGACTCGCTCTGCATACTGAACTCGAGATAAATTCTAATATCATCATATTTTATTTCATTATAAAGTGTTTTTAAGTATTATAAATTAATTGTTTTTATATAATATTTTTTGTTGTGATGTGGGGTTCATAGAATAATATAAGAACTCCACATGATAAAAAAAAAAAACAAAAATTGGGCCTTTTGATGCTCCCTTGTGTGGGCAATATCTTAAGGTTGCCTTGAATTTTTTCTTTATATGTCCAAAACATATAAGTGATTTAACATCCAACAATTCAATTACAACCGATCTCATCTCATATAATTCTCCGTTCATTGAACATTGCCATATACCATTTTCACCCTAAAAATTTCTGTTTTGGCCGTGATTTTTTTTTTTTAAATCATGTTTTATCAATGAAATAATAAAGTTTTCAATTCTGATCTAAATCTGTCAATTCAAGATAATATAGTTAAATTTGGTAAAATAACAATAATAACATTAATATTTTTTTAAAAAAAATCAATTATCACCTCTCAAAATAAGAAATCGGTATCCCGTGCTCGATATATTAAAAAGAAAAGGATGAAAAGTGAATTGT
>NW_027354049.1:0-1231 GCF_012295235.1 Primulina huaijiensis
CTCCATTTCCAAATACAATTATATTATGAGTTGATTTACTACTCAGAATCTACATAATCAGCTCATGGGGTCTCACATCGGGACAAAGTAATGTTCCTCCCACGGGACCTAATCTTATCACTATGTCCTCAGATGAGTTGGCTAGGATTGTAGCTGAAGCAGTGGATAAAGTGGTAGCCATGAGAGAACCTTCTCATCACGTTACCCCATCGGGGAAGGAGCAAGAGCAGGAGGTAGGAGAGGAGGGGGTGAGAGAAGAAGATGGGGAGTCTAGTGCCGGGTCGAAATCTCCGACTGTGGCAAAAGAGCTGTTGGAGTTGAGGCCGAAGATGAAGGTCTTGGAGGGACAGTTGAAAGGTCGTAGTCTTTCTCGGGCAGTTGTCAAAAGATGCCCATTTTCTGAAATTATTGTCCGAGAACCTCTTCCCGGGAACTTCAAATCTGCAAAAGTTAAAGATTACGATAGAAATGCTGATCCCGAGGAGCATCTGGCCAGGTTTGAAAATATGGCCATGCATCACTGTTACACTGATCGGATTAAGTGTAAGGTCTTTTTGATAACTCCGATACATTCTGCTCGGAGGTGGTTTGAGGGGTTGGCCCCTCATAGTATTCACTCTTTCAAGGACTTTCAGAAGGTGTTTCTACACCATTTCAGCAGCAGCAGAAAGTACAAAAGACTGCATTTAGTGTTTTTGAAGTCAAACAGAGCCCGAAAGAGAGTCCAAGGACTATTATCAGAAGGTTTAACAGAGTTGTTTTGGATGTCCCCACTTGTGCCACCGAGACTAAGACAACTGCATTCACCCAGGGCTTGTTGGAGGGTGAGTTTTTCCGATCACTGACCAAGAAGGTGCCCGGGGATTTTGAGGATCTGTTGTCCCGGGCAAAAAAATACATTAACATGGAGGAAGCACAGAAACAGAAGAGAGAAGCATGGAGGAAAGAGAGGGGAGACCGAGTAGCTAAGCCCGAGGAGAGAGGGCCGAGGAAGAGTAACCAGGGGCATTTTTCTCATCAGGTGCCCTTGAAGATTATCCGAGACTGGGAGGTCCAGGAGTGTAGTAGGGATTTGTTGCCATCTCAGCAGTTCACTAGGCCTGAGAAGAATGAATATGTACTCTCCACAGGTTGTGCTACAATAATACTGAAGATTGCAAAACCTTGAAGAGAGATTATGTCCCGCCCTCCGTCCAGGGACATAGTCAATCCAATAAAAGGCCGAGAGTGC
>NW_027354050.1:0-1233 GCF_012295235.1 Primulina huaijiensis
CACGAGATATCCTGCATACAAATATTCATGTTCATCTGTAATTTCATGATCAGTGTACTAATTCTGGCTTTTGTTTCAGGCTTTGTATCATGCTCTTCCAATGAACTATGTAAGTACCTCAAAACTTCAGAGTAAACTTGAGGGTGAAGCCAACCAGGCTGCAGTTCGCAAGCTTATTGACAAAATGATCCAAGATGGCTTTGTTGAAGTCAGTAGCAACCGCAGACTAGGTAAATGTATTATTCCCATTGCATTTTCTAACCAAAGGAAAGACATTTCAATTGACGCACATGTTGTCTATGTCATAGGCAAACGTGTGATCCATTCTGATCTTACTAAGAAAAAGTTGAATGAAGTGAAGAAGATATTAGACGCGGATGCTATGGTGAATATTATGAAATTCAGTTTCATTCCATATCTCAAAATGTCATTAGATTGTCTGCGTCGTCGCCATTTTGATCCATCAATATGTTCAGGATCTGGAGATGGAGGAGCCATTTAACAAGTCCATTCATCCAGAGGCTGAGACTATCGGTGCTCAATCCTATATTAATTCCCGAGATTTCAATGTCTTACACCCTTAATTACATCGATGCAGTGGATACTAATAAAAAAAAAATTCATTCGCTATTAGGCAAGAATCACAAGGACTCGTCCACCTGTGGTGGCCTCCACTCAATTGGATCAGATGTCACTCGAACAAGGGGCAGATCCGATGCATACCATAATGGCTTGAGTAGGATTGAATCAGGCGCAACAAGAAGAAGGCAACATGCAAATACTCCAACTAGCAGGATTGAGGTAAGTCGATTGTTTTCCAACATCAATTCCACTTACGGAACCTGTAATTTCTGCTGTTAAGATATTTTATTCTATCTTTTGAAACATCAATCACCCTATTGAGATATTTAGTTATAGCTCAATTTAGAGTTCGTGATATGGTTACAGCCAGCAACTTCTAGAGAGAGCTTTGTGCCTGGGGCTGAAGATGGCAGAGCTAATGAAAAAACCAATCACTGTGACGAGATGGCCATCATTGGTAGCAAGTCTACTCAGGACAAGCGTTTCAGGAAATCAAGCACCGTATGCTCCAAACCAATGACTTAATTATACCAAATATTATAGCTCAAATTTTCTACAACTGATTACTAAATTCTTAATTTCCTAGTTAATTTACGGCAACTCGATAATTTTAGGTCAAGGAGCCCATCCTCCAGCACGCAAAGCGCCAGA
>NW_027354051.1:0-1233 GCF_012295235.1 Primulina huaijiensis
TTCTTGCTCCTCCATGTAACCAAATTACCCCAAACAAAAGTGCAATAACCTGAGGTAGACTTCCTGTCAGTTTTTGAACCAGCCCAATCAGCATCTGTAAACACTTCTAAGCTTCGACTGGTGTTCTTTCTGAAGAATAAACCTTTGCCAGGTGAACCCTTTAGGTATCTAAGAATTTTGAAAACAGCTTCCATGTGAGATTCCTTGGGATTGCTCATAAATCGACTGACAAGGCTCACTGCAAAGCTAATGTCAGGTCTGGTGTTAGCTAGGTAAATAAGCTTTCCAACCAACCTTTGATATCTCCCCCTCTCAACTGTAGTTTCAGAGTCTCCAGCATCAAGCTTTAAATTCGGCTCCATAGGTGTTTCAGATGGTTTACATCCAAGCATGCCCGTTTCTTTGAGAAGATCAAGAGTATACTTGCGTTGAGATACAGAAATACCTGTATGGGAACGAGCTACTTCCATGCCTAGAAAATACTTTAAATTTCCTAGATCTTTCACTTCAAATTCAGTAGCTAGAATCTGCTTCAAGCACTTAATCTCCTCCTCGTTGTCTCCTGTGATTATAATATCATCGACATATACACTCAATATGGTAATCTTTCCACTGTGCGTATGCTTAGAGAACAATGTGTGATCAGCCTGACTTTGAGAATAGCCATATTGTTTGAGTACTCGTGTAAATCTATTGAACCATGCTCGTGGACTTTGCTTTAAACCGTACAGAGACTTCTTCAATTTACACACCTTGCCACGAGTGCGTTGATTTTCAAATCCAGGAGGGATATCCATATATACTTCTTCTGTGAGATCACCATTGAGGAATGCATTCTTCACATCAAGTTGGTGAAGTGGCCAGTCCAAATTTGCTGCTAAAGATAAAAGGACTCGTATGGTGTTGTGTTTAGCAACTGGAGCAAAAGTCTCCTGATAATCAATCCCATATGTCTGAGTGTAACCTCTTGCAACAAGTCGAGATTTTAGCCTTTCAATTGTACCATCAGCATTGTGTTTCACCGTAAATAGCCATCTGCACCCAACCGTACGCTTTCCATGAGGCAATACAGTGATCTCCCATGTATTATTTTTCTCCAGTGCTCTAATCTCTTCATAAGTAGCCTTTTTCCAATCTGGAATGGCAAGTGCTTCGTACACTGTATTCGGTATGTTCACTTTATCCACTTGAGAAACATAAGCTCGGTATTGAGATGACAATTTCCCATAGTAA
>NW_027354052.1:0-1235 GCF_012295235.1 Primulina huaijiensis
GCCTAAAATCATTCAAATGTGATCAAACATTGAAAGCATTAAAAACAATAAAATATACACTCACAAAATTCAAAAATTAAACCAAATAACAATAATTAAATCATAAGTTCATCCCATAATCTTGACAAAATAAAACCAATACATCATATTATTCAATTCAAAAAGCAAACAAGTCTTTCAACATTAAAAACCAAATTCAATTCAAATAGAAGATGAAATAAGAACTTACGAACAAGAATCAAATCGAAAGGTTGCTCCGTCGCTGACCCGTATCCTTTTCTCCTTAGCTTATCTTCCTTGCTTTCCACTTTGTTCTCGGCTGAATATTCTCCCCAAATTATGAAAGTGGCCGCAGCAGAAATTCCTCCAGCGTTTCTGAAAAGAATCTGAGATAGGTGAGGCTTTCGGCTGTCCAAAATTCCATCCTTTGCTGTACGTACGCATGAGAATATATATATGTGTGTGCGTGCGTGCGTGTGCGTGTGCGTGTGTGTGAGGTGAGGGTGTCAGCTGCCCTCGTCTGAATTGAGCAAGACTCTGATTCTTCCTTTTCTTCTAATTTTCTTCCGAAACACCTAAGTTACAGCCCGTGTCTTCCAAGATTAAAATTCACAAATGGCCTCATTCTTATTTCTTTGTTCGGTTCATGCTTGCTATTGGTTCATGGTTTAGTTAGAAATAGGTGCGCGACACTTCCTTGTTTGGCACTTCACTTTGAATTCTTGCACATCACACGGTCCTACTAGAATGCTCAGAATCTTGTGTGTTCAGTTATTAATAGACGGAATTCATGTACATCTTTTAATTCACAATAAATTCCTTATATTTCTTTCCTTGCGTCTTGATGTTGTTGGGTGACATTCTATTTATTTTTGAACAACGATTCTATCCCTCGATTCCATCTAACCGACATAAAAAAACGTAGATTAGGTGGATAAATATCAATTTAGACAATTAAAATCACCAAAATATCATCAATCAAATCAACTAAATTACGTCAAAATATGAACTTTTCAATCCAATTCCTACTGTCAAACTCTCGGTGTCTCTACAACACAAACGCAATCAATATTTATATATTGAACCGTAGGCAGACAGAAACCAAAACACAACTCTCTTAAGCTGATAGCTTGAGCAGATTGAGTTGGTTGAAAAGCACGAATTGATCATTAATGATCAGACATAGAAGCTGTCGGCAAAGAAAAGTCAAAGAAAGAATATTAAAAGTTGGCTGA
>NW_027354053.1:0-1235 GCF_012295235.1 Primulina huaijiensis
TTTCTTTATAATAATAAATTTTGTGTTTGAAATAAATTAACCTTTAGCTCTGATACCATTTTGTGAGAGCGCGGGGATCAATTAAAATATACAAGGAATAAGGGTATTTGTGTCATATTTTGAAAGAATTTCTCTCACCAGGGAGTAGGGACAAAGTTTGGTTTGGTTTGAGGACTGAGTGCCAATTCTCCCTAAAAAAAATCTATCTTGAATGTTTTATGTTTATATATATGTAGCTATCTTATCATATACCAAACTTTTCTTAGGCTAAATGAATTTGGACGGCAAAATGAGTTTGGTTCGAATTGAATATTTACAATTATTTTACGTGAGAACCATTAATTATTTTCTTGATTTATGTATCTTTGAACTTATTTGAATTTTCAATTTATTAAATACTAATATTGCAAATAATGATACAAAATTTTAATATAATAGTATCCTAAATTTGATATATAAATATTATCTAATTTTTTTATGAAAATAATATTATATAAATTTAATATAGAATGTTACATGATACTTCCCTTAAAAAATAGTGCATCCATGCATTTGTCTTCCCTACATTAATTGCATGAGTGAGGCATGGGACGCTGAATTTGGTCAAGAGGAGAAGTTAATAAATACTTCATAAATAAATTATAATAAATGGTGGGGGTGGTACCGACGCCCGACGCCCGACGCCCGACGCCGATAACATCTTTATTAGTCGATGAATTATTTTTAATTACGTAAAAAATATTGACTTAGCATCTTGTGGAAACTTAAAAAATACACACAACATCTTATATGAAATTAATGATACTTTAATACTTTGAGTATTTTAAAATCAATTGTAAAACTACCTGCAAGTGTACGTGTGTATGATTTTAAAAAACAAAGGGCTATAAAATGCTTTTAATTTAACAAACCCCGATGTTAAATTATATATATATATAATATTATATGCTTTAGTTTTGGTAATTACAATCAATAACTTGTTGTATTAGATCAAGCTACTATTTTCTCTGTATTACATGCATTCAATCGCTTCAGTAGAATCTTTTCAACCAATCTTGCAAAACTAAGCTATACGACCGCCTCATGCGCATTAGTATGTGACAAACTACTCAATCGTTCACTGTATCCATATCTATATACGGTCGAGTCAATACATCTTACAGGGATCTTACCTGCTTTTTCAGAAAAGTTTGTAGATTAACTGATAAGTGTATTTTGTGCACTTAAATTATCCT
>NW_027354054.1:0-1235 GCF_012295235.1 Primulina huaijiensis
AACTTCGTGACCCGGCTCAATCCTGCCTTGTATAAAAGCCCAAAGAAAGAGAATCCCCTTATGCCACAATTCTACAAAACCTATTCCCAACTTGTCTCTTTCTCAAGCAATCCAGAAGAAATTCGATGGCATCCAATGATAATCCATGGGGAGGGAGGAACGGCGCCGGTAATCCGTCGCGGTTAGGCGGATCGAATCCGAAGATGTCGCAGAAATTCAGCGAGAAGTTCGATCGAACCAAGGAAGTGGCCGCCACTGGCGTTCAGAAAACCAAGGCGGTGGCTTCCGTCGGACTTGAGAAGACCAAGGTGGTTGCGAAAAAAGTCAAGGAAGGCGCCTCCGTCGGAGTCAGCTGGATTAAACTCAAGTTGCAGAAGAAATAGTTAAAAAAATGAAGTTTCTATACGGTTTTCTAAGTGATTAGGGTTATGAATTGTCTGCTTAACGTTTCTGGTACGGTTCCTTGATTTTTCTCTTCTGGTAGTTTGTTTCATATAGAATTGATTCGTGTTCATAGATATGCAATTTCTAGTCTCCATGTTCTTCATGATCAAGAACTATCCATTATTTTCTTAAAATTTTCTGTGTGAAACTCAAATTAACAGAGAAAATCTCGCGTTATTGTCAGTCAGTGGTAGAAGTCGGCTCAGCATATTTAGCAAATTATTATTATTATTCGGGGTAAGGCTGAGAAGTAAATCTTATATTATATTATCTTGATTATCGAAATTCTAAAGAATCCACATTCAATATGTGAAAACAGAGAAGTTCAGATAATTTAGCATAGGAAATTGACGATTGAATCCAATGAATTTCTTCTAAATCAATGTAGACTAGATCTCAATAGATATACCGATGGTCTTGAAATAGTTAATGCGAGTTCTACAATGTCAAAGGTGAATTAATAATACGCGACATTTGAAAGTCAACTCAAATTAAACGTACCCTAAACGGCTAAATGTCAAACACAGTGAATATCGATCTAACTTGTATAATTGATTATAAACCCTTACTTTTTGTGGTGGATTTGTAAAGATGCGAGGTGTAGAACTGTGAGTGACACAATTTTATTGGATCAGGTAATACCAGTTTCGGACCGGATTAAACCGATATTGGACAACCCAATATACAGAATTTTACTGGGCTTCTTTTATTTACTGGGCCATCGCTCATCCAATAAAGTAGTTATCCCAAAATGGATGGCCCATATTTCGTCAGAATCCAACCAATCACAC
>NW_027354055.1:0-375 GCF_012295235.1 Primulina huaijiensis
TCTTTTATCGAATTTTGAATGTTCACTTTTTATTTAAGAAAATTTGAAATTTTTCCGCAAATTTTAAGTAGTAAAAGTACGGTACGTTACAGTTGGTATCAGAGCGGTGTTCTTGTAAAGGGTTACGCCTACTGCCAGTCGCAAGAAGCTCACGAAGTCACACCTCAAGTCTGTAAGTTTTAAAGTTTTGCATTATGTATGTAGTACTCATTGAATCATGATTTCAGCATGTCCATGTTTTAAGTTTAGATTTTGTGCATCTTATGATATTGCTATTATATTCATGCATATTGGGTTTACGTGTTTGGTAAATCGTTGGAACAGTATGCCCCCAGACGTGTGATTAACCGGGAAGTTAGGGACGAGAACAGAGAG
>NW_027354056.1:0-1237 GCF_012295235.1 Primulina huaijiensis
TGTGTTTTGATGCAGCGAGGCCATGTTATTGCTTATGCTTCGAGAAAGTTGAAGCCACATGAGATTCGTTATCCGATTCATGATCTTGAATTGGCTGCCATTGTGTTTGCTTTAGTATTTAACCCTATTAAGCCTCGAAAAATCCTTCAAAGTTGGAAAAGATTTGATTATGGAAAATTTTCTTCTTTACTTGCGCTCGGTCATGAAATCCCGCCCTGGCGCGAGTTGTTCTGTCTCTGCACTTCGTCAAGTTCTTCGGCGCGTTAGCGCGAGCTATGGTATCTCGTTCTTTCATTCTTCCACCTATCGCGCTGGGGTAGTCGAGCAATCCCGCCCCAACGCAATGTGATTCGTCCCAATCTTGAATTTACCTTTTTCGCACTGGGGCGATTTGGAACTACTGTCCTAGCGCGAGCTTTTCTGTGTTGCTTCTTTATCTTCAGCTAAATTTTCATATTTTCTACTAATTTCCTGCACATTCATAAAACTCGATGAGTCGTGATCATATGCAGCAATTAACGACAAAATGAATAAATTGTAGACTCAACTCACACAAAATTATACAAATATAGACTCCAACGATGCAATAAAACATGTAAATATGACTTATCAAATTGCAAGGATGCATCTGCTTTTAGTCATTTGATGACTGATGAGACACTTTCACATCACAGGGTTACTCTTTATCAACTTGTGTAGGATGAGTTGCAATTGTAGGAAATGGGATTTGATTGGAATTATGTAGTGTCCAAAAACTAGTACACGTAAACCCCACGCATAAATATAAAATTTAATTTGATTAATTAATGATTTAAAATGGTGCATAATACATTATTAAATTATTTTAAATCTTCATATGCTCATGTTTATACAATTTAAAAATTTTTTCTCGAGTTTTAGCTTTTCATGCTAATATTCGATGTCGGATCGGGGAAAGAGGACCAGAGACGATTAAGGTCCAAAAATTGAATGTTATATTTTATTTTAAGTCAAGAAAATTATTTATTTCAAATGATTTACGGATTTTAGTATTTTAAAGTTTAATTTAATTTATTATGCGAGTTATAAAATTTTAAGAGTTTAAAATGTTCCTCAATATTTTATAATGATTTTTATGCCATAATTAATTTGTTTAATTAGTATTTAAGTTGGATTAGGATTTTTAGTATTTTACTTAACAATTTTTTTTTTTTAAAAAGAGGAGATCTAATCTTGTTTAAATTTGGCACTTAATCTT